>NC_081544.1:29551463-29570114 GCF_901000735.1 Corylus avellana | reverse complement strand
AAAATGTTAGTATCCTCTTAATGATAAAAATTAAAAAATAAGAAAGAAGAAAAAGCAATTAATAGGAAAAAAAAAGTTCAAGGGTGACTGAAACCAAAACTTGAGTCTGGTGGTCGGACTAGCTCTAAGTGTCTTCTTTTATTTTTTTCAATGTTTTTTTTTTAGAGCTCCTTAATTTAATGTTTTTTTTTTAGAGCTCCTTAATTTAAGTGATATTTTATTATTATTTAATTTAAATGGGACACGAGACATTATAGCTATGTTTGGCAAGAGCCAGGCCCGGCACTGTAGCTGGAACGGCACTGTTCCAGCTACAGTGCCAACTGACACGTGGCAGCAGAAATTAAATTTTTTATCTTTTTTTTTTTTTTTTTTTTTAAATCAAAATATTAAAAAAAAAAAAAAAAGGAGGAGAACGCTTTGGGGCCACCTCTATTGCCTGTAAGGGTTCGACTATCTTCAGATCGCCGTGGTCTTAAACCCCACCCCATTTTGGCCGGAACCACCCCAGCGTTCTCCTCATTTTTTTTTTCTTTTTTTTTTTAAAAAAGGTAAAAAAATTAATTTCTGCTGCCACGTGTCAGTTGGCACTGTAGCTGGAACAGTGCCGTTCCAGCTACGGTGCCGGGCTGGCTCTTGCCAAACATAGCTTATATGGGCTGAGCCAAACATAGCTTATATGGGCTGTTGGATAAAAATAGATGATTAGGATTAAAAATCAGAAAATCTCAAATTCTCTCAATAATGCGGGGGGATCCTGGTCCATGTCAAATGTACTTGCTACGATTTAGCCACGTGTAAAGGAGGGAAATCTGAAATATCCTCCTTGGACCCTACGGATCTAAACGAATAAAATATACTGTTGCTCTTTATTTTTTTCTCCGACAACAAAATATCTTGTCACTCTAGTGTCGCGACTCACGAGCACACTTGATAAACTTTTACATAATTAATTCTTTTTCAAATATTGAAAAATAATTTTCAGACAATAATTATCAGATTTTTCAGACATTTTTGTTTGTTGTCCCTGCCTTTTCCTTTTAAAACAAACCACAAAACACGTACCCTTCAAAAACCAAAACACATTTTGAAAAACTTTAAACTTTTCAACTGTGAAAGCTAACTAAGGGTGTGCATTGACTTGAAATTATCCTTTTTCGTGTCGGAATAGGATCCTTTCCATTTTGAAAAACTTCACACTTTTCGGGTGTAGAAGTAAGAATGCCTATTTCGCATTAGAATATGATCGCAATAGAACAATGTTAGAAGTCACTCTTATGTTTTTCGTGTATCTCTCCAATAATGAGGTGTGTATATATATATATATATATAATTGTCATTTTAATTTAATGGACAATTTTACCCATCTTGAAAACACTAACCAACTCATTGTATATGAGATTATAAGTACAATTTCAGTGTATAAATACTAATAATGTGATGGCAATTGTAGCATCTTAAGTTTACTAAAATTAAGAAAAACTTAACCTCTTTTAATTACAGCTAAATTTGTAATGTCCCATCCAGCAACTTCATTCTCATTTTCCCCAAATTTTAAGAATAAATTACTTTTTGTTGGTATTGAGTTTACAAATTAATACCAAAATAAATGGGTGATAAGTTTACAAACTATATTACACTCTCACTCATACACTTGTCACACTCTCAAAGAATGGAAGAAGTAATTAAAGCAAGATAATATTCTTAAGAAAATTAACAATCAACTTGCTTGTTGCTACTTTCTTCTTTGCTTATAGAAAACCAACGTGACAACGTCCACACATGTCTTAAGTAGACAGTAGGACATTACAAACTCCAAAATACAAAACAATAAACAAGTCAATAGACAAATCCTACACAAAGCACTCAAGTCCTACAAAAAGCACTCAAAACTTAAAAAAATCATAAAACTAATAATTATCCACCTTATCTTTAGAAGATATGTCTATGTCCACCAAATAGATTAGATATGACATTCTTTTCTCCATATCTTCATATTATCTTATCTTATCATCATCCATCATATCTTGCATCCACTTGCATTTTTATTTGATAATTTCGGCACTTTTTACTTCTTTATTCAAATACATTAGCTTCTCTTTATATTTTTTTATAACATTAAAATATTCTTATTTTTACTTTTTTTATTTCTATATTTATTTATTTTGCATAAGAATGTGTGAGATGAGAGAGAATGTCATTTTATAATTATAATAAACCACGTGGATTGCTACAGTTAAATCCAATATATTTGGTTCAACTATAGTAATCCTAATGTATAAAGAAGATATATGAAAGCTGTAGTAGATGAGTTTTTATGATTTTTTAGAGATTTTTTCTATACTTTAGGAAGGAAAGCAGCTTTAAAATAGCTAATGAAAATGCTCTATATATATATATATATATATATATATATAGTGATGATCACCTTATGCATGCCAAGTCAAGCAGGAAGCAGCACTTAATTAATGGGGCTTTACTGACAAAGAAAAACAATAACTTTTTTAGCTTCAATTGTCCTCACAAGAATCACTTTGCCAAAATCTGGAACTTCCGAGCAAAATTATAAACAACTTAAAAGCAAAATACCATCTAAAAGACAAAGAATGGAAGAACGTATACCAATTTGTTTTTTGTTTTGGTTAAAAGAGGACCCTGTCAGCTGATTGGCTGACATTTAAGTCCTTAAGCTAGAAGTGTGATTATTTCTAAAAAATTATAAACAACTTTTAAAAACAAAATACCATATAAAAGACAAAGAATGGAAGAACCAATTGGTCATTTGCTTTGGCTAAAAAAGGACACTGTCAGATTGGCTAACGTAAGCGCTTACGCTTTTTTTTTTTTTTTTTTTTTTAACAAGACATATGTCCTTACCTAGAAGTGTGATTATTTCACTTTTCTTTTGGGCTAAATATGTAATGTTCGTTCTTTATATATATATATATATATATATATATATATATCCCTCCTTCACTAACCACTCTCTCACAAATTAAGAGCCTTTTTAATCACAGAACTTGGGTTTCTGCTGCTACTGGTATTATTGTTTGTAGAAGAAATTAGAAATGGAGGCCGGCAGAGTGGGGAGGATAAAGCTAGGTTCTCAGGGACTGGAGGTGTCCGCACAGGGCCTCGGTTGCATGAGCATGTCCGGCTCCTATGGCCCTCCCAAGCCCGAACAAGACATGATCCCTCTCATCCACCACGCCGTCCACTCCGGCGTCACCTTCCTCGACACCTCCGACGTCTACGGCCCCTTCACCAACGAAATCCTTCTCGGAAAGGTTCCATTCCTTTTTCTTCTTCTACTTTTTTCTTTTCTTGTTGTGCTCGTTTGTTCTTTGTTTTCGCTAATTGTTGGGGCGCATGCAGGCTTTGAAGGGAGGGGTGAGAGAGAAGGTGGAATTGGCAACCAAGTTCGGAGGTAGCTTTGGGGATGGAAAGTGGGAGATCCATGGCGATCCGGCGTATGTGAGAGCCGCCTGTGAGGCCAGCTTGAAGCGCCTCCACTTGGATTGCATCGATCTCTACTACCAACACCGCGTCGACACTCGTCTTCCCATCGAAGTCACGGTTTGTTCCTTGCATCCTCCGTAAACTACCCTTTGTCAAGCAGAGTGATTGTTTTCCATGATAGGTTAGAGTAGAGGATGAAGATCTAGGTACCACTTTGTTGTCGTATAATGATATAATTGCAATTACTTTTAGGAGCACACGCAAACCAATTTGGGAACACCCTATTCGCCTTTTTGTTCTACTTCAATCAGTTCAATATAATGAGAGAATAACACCAATGGGTTCGATCGGCATATTTTGAAGACTATCAATATGTTCATATAACAAAAATTAGCTTAATTTTGCAATTGAGTACCCGTGATTCTTTTCTTGTGTATGCTGTATAGATTGGGGAACTGAAGAAACTAGTTGAAGAAGGTAAAATAAAGTACATAGGTCTCTCCGAGGCCTCTGCTTCCACCATCAGAAGAGCACATGCGGTTCATCCAATAACAGCTGTGCAGCTGGAGTGGTCTTTGTGGTCTAGAGATGTCGAAGAGGAAATCATTCCCACTTGCAGGTGAGGCATCAATTGCATTAATTCCTTTTTTTATGAGGTTATAGAATATCAAAATCCAAATTTTAATTTTTCAGGGAACTGGGCATTGGGATTGTTGCATACAGTCCTCTTGGACGAGGATTCTTTTCATCGGGGGTTAAGGCTATTGAAAATCTTTCCGACGATGACTTCCGAAAGGTTTGTAAATCTACCGCAAATGTTGGGCTTCAAATTGAAATAAGCAATCATTTAGAATAACAGTTCTATAGCATCATTGCTGCATTTAGCACTATTCTGACTCACAAGTAACTGTTGGCTAAGTGATTGACGTTTCATTTTTTTTATTAGCTTAAATTTTTGGAATAAAATGGAAATTTAACATAGTATCCGATTGAGATCTTGATTTGAAACTTGACCCTTATTTTCAATAAAAACATTTCACGTGTTTTCTACTCCAAGCGTTAAATGATTCAACTCATCAGTTTCTTTTTTTTTTTTTTTTTTTTTTAATCAGTGTAAGCTTTTCAAATAGATGATGAATTAACAGACCTTACAAAGATCAGTATGCTTTCCCCCTTTTTTTAATGACCTCATAGAGTGGTCAACTTTCTAGATAAAACTTGAACTGTGCTCACAATTTTCTTCAGTCTTTACAATATTCAAGTAGTCATAATTTGTCTAAACAAATGGTTTTCGATGCTCAATGGTTTGCTAAAACTTTAGTATAGATGTCAAGTGTTCATTGTGAATGTGTAGTACTGTAGCCCACCTCAACTTCTTGCATAGCCAATCAGAATGTTTAGTTCCTTTCTATGATGGTATTTACCTCTTAGCTCATTATACATGAAATAGAAGACATCCTTAGGTGTTGGTTTTCACATCAGCTCCATTTGATTTTGCAAACTAGTTTTTATTTAATGGTTCTTGACTATTTTTTTTGTTGCTCCTAAGAGATTTGTTTATTATTTACTGTACTCTGCATTAGTTATCCATGATGAACACTTTTCCTTTTTGGAGGCTATAGTACTCCTAGAAAAATGCGTGTTTAATTACATCAGTTGATGGTATCTTTATTGTCCTCCTGAATCCTTCAGTGTTGGGAAAATTAAGGCAGGGCATAGCAGCTGTGGATGCTTAGGGCCAGATAAATAGCTATGTTACAGAATTATGTTTAAGTGTGCGCTCATTATTGCCTTCATAAAATTTGAAAAAATATTGCCTTCATGAATTACACAGCCTCATTGAAATATATTTAATAATTTCAGTCTTAGTGCTTATACGTATTCTAAAGGGTATGCTTATCATTGGTACCTTAGATGTCCATTAATATGTGATTCCAGTCTCAATGCTGACGTATGTATTCACGGCTCGCAGTCACTACCTAGGTTCCAACCTGAAAATCTGGAGCATAACAAAATTGTATTTGAGCGTGTTAATGAAATGGCAACGAGGAAGGGATGCACCCCATCACAACTAGCACTGGCCTGGGTTCATCACCAAGGGAATGACGTGTGTCCCATTCCAGGAACCACTAAGATTGAAAACTTCAACCAGAACATTGGAGCTCTGTCTATGAAACTCATCCCAGAAGAAATGGCTGAACTTGAATCATTTGCTTCAGAGGATATTGTCAAGGGTGATAGATATATGTCTGGCATGCCGAGTTGGAAGAATTCTGAAACTCCCCCACTTTCTTCATGGAAAGCTGCATAAGCATATGTCTTTGCTGTGTGTCTCAATAACTTGAATCCCCCCATAGACTTTGTCAATGTTATAATTGAAGTGTGTTGAGTTCTTGACTGCTCTGAATAATATATGTTTGGTTAGAATGTGATGCTGCCTGATTCATGAAACAACAAAACACACATATTTGGCTATGTAATAGATCTTTGTTTATGATGTTGGATTATTGTTGAGAGCTTGTACACAAAGAAGTTAAGCTTAAAGTTTGACATGAAGTAAAAGAATGCACGTAGTAAATTAAAAAATTCTTCTTATCCAAACAGATCCTATCAAGATATCCAGAGTATTATAATTATCTTTCGATATGGTTAAGAAGATCTTAACAGATTGGCTAATGTAGGTTCTTACTCTAGAAGTTTGACGATTTTACTTTTATTTTAGATAAAATTAGAGTCATCCCTTCAAATTTCGACCAGAATTTTAATATTCTCTTCAAACTTTTCTTACGCAGTTTGAAGTAAACTTCATTCAACAGCTCATTTAGTCATTTACACAATTGCTGGTACATACCTACACTGAATGCCCTTTTTGACCCCCACACCATCTCCAAAATCCTAGAAATCCATCTCCCCATTATCCCTAGCCCTGACAAGCTAATTTGGACCCCTCCCCCCTTGGTATTTTCAGAGTCAAATCTGCTCATGGAAGTGGACATCCCATTCCCTTGGGACATCCTCCCTTTAATATAAATCATATTAATATTGTGAAATAAAAATGTGGTTTATAATATATATTATTCTAAATTAAATGATTAACTTAATTAAAGAATAAGGTTAAAAATCACATTTTTATTATATAACTATCTCACAATATTAACTTATCATTCCAAGCCAATCAACCAAATCATTGAATACTTAGGCCGGTCGTGAGAGACAAAGGATTTGATTACCGTCACGGCCATCCTAGATGGTCAATGATTCGGTTGAATTGGGGATCCAAACCTTGAAAGCAAACATACACATAGTACTATGGCTATCTCACAATATTAGCTGCTGCTGGTATTGTTTGTAGAAAGAAATGGCGGGCGTAAGAGTCGGGAGGATAAAGCTAGGTTCACAGGGACTGGAGGTGTCGGCGCAGGGCCTGGGTTGCATGAGCATATATGTCCGCCTTCTATGTTCTATGGCTATCCCAAGCCCGAACAAGACATGATCGCTCTCATCCACCACGCCGTCCACTCCGGTGTCACCTTCCTCGACACCCCCGACATCTACGGCCCCTTCACCAACAAAATCCTTCTTGGAAAGGTCCCTTTTCTTTTTCTTGTTTGTTTGTTCTTAGTTTTCGCTAATTGTTGGGGCGCATGCAGGCTTTGGGAGGGGTGAGAGAGAAGGTGGAATTGGCAACTAAGTTCGGAGTCAGGTATGTGGATGGGAAGTGGGAGACACGTGGCGATCCAGCGTATGTGAGAGCCTCCTGTGAGGCCAGCTTGAAGCGCCTCCACTTGGATTGCATCGATCTCTACTACCAGCACTTGTTTTCTTCTACACGTAGATTGGGGAACTGAAGAAGCTAGTTGAAGAAGGTAAAATAAAGTACATAGGTCTCTCTGAGGCCTCTGCTTCAACCATCAGAAGAGCACATTCGGTTCATCCAATAACAGCTGTGCAGCTGGAGTGGTCTTTGTGGTCCAGAGACGTCGAGCAAGAAATCATTCCTACTTGCAGGTGATCGAGCTACGCATCAATTACATTAATTATTAATTCCTTAATAATTTGTCAGGGAACTGGGCATTGGGATTGTTGCATACAGTCCTATTGGACGAGGAATCTTTTCCTCGGGGGTTAAGGCTGTCGAAAGGGTTACGAACTTACGAACAAGTAGTTGCTAAAGGTTTGTACGTACATCTACAAGTCAAAATATAGATGGTCAATAGCTTCTTTTGATTTTTCAAATAAACTAGTTTTTATTTAATTAATGGCTCTTCACTAATTCTTTGCTGTTATTTTATTGTTGCCTCTAAAATATTTGATTATTATTTATTCTACTCTGCCTATGTCACATAACTTGACTTTTTTAAAATAACATTAGTTGACTAATTAATATATGCAAGTAATTCAATGACACATGAGGAATGTTATACACAATCTCACTCTCAACTTTAAATGTACACCTTCTGACGTTGTGCTAAAAATCATCATTAGATTTGAATAAATTACAATTAGATTTTGGAGTTAATAGTAATTTGTAGTGTCATGTCAATGAATATGCATTTAAAAGTGTGAGAGTAAGAATATGTGTAACATTTTCGTAACATATTATACTGCCGTTCTCGAATAATGAAAGGGATGCCAAAATGGCACTCACTATGAACCTACCTCAATTGATGTATGTATTATTTGTTGCTTGCAGTTCATACCTAGGTTCCAACCTGAAAATCTAGAGCACAACAAAATTATATTTGAGCGTGTTAATGAAATGGCAACGAGAAAGGGATGCACCCCATCACAGCTAGCATTGTTTTGGGTTCATCACCAAGGGGATGACGTGTGTCCAATTCCAGGAACCACCAAGATTGAAAACTTCAACGAGAATATTAGAGCTCTGTCTGTGAAACTCACACCAGAAGAAATGGTTGAACTCGAATCATTTGCTTCAGAGGATGCTGTTAAGGGTGATAGGTATTCGAATGATATTACGACTTGGAAGGATTCTGAAACTCCACCACTTTCTTCATGGAAAATTGCATAAGCATAGGCTTTTTGTTGTGTGTCTCAATAATTTGAATCCTTATAGACGTTAATATTATAATTGAAGTGTATATGTTGAGATCTTGACTGTGCTCATAATAAATTATTCACTAGAACGAATGTCAATAATATATGTTTCAAGCATTCAAGCTGGTTATTCAAGGTAATAAGTTGAATTATTAAAAAATTATTCAAATATAATTGAACAAGACAAATTAATTTAGCCTTGTTAAAAGTAAACAATTGTTAAGTTTATAGGTATGTCTATAATAGTATAATATGAAAGCTCCAGAGGATAATGGGCACAATAATCTATTTGAGCTTTTCATCATGACTGCAATTGGTATAGATCATCCATATATATTGGGCACAATAATATTGTTTTTGACATAAAATACATAAACTTCTTCAAATAAATAGTTCAACCTATCTTCTCTCATAGCTTGTAAATGCTACTTTGAATGTTCAACTAACCTCATTGCATTCATGATATATTATTCTCTTCATTGTAATGCTTGAGATAACTCATATGTAATCCTCAAAAGATAACTGTAAATTCGAAAGTTTGGAGCGACTGAATTAGTATATTTCTTATGCTTTCTGTGTATAATATAAATCATATTTCACAAAATCTTCAATCGCATTGATGACAGGAAAAAAGAAAACATATGAATAAGATTAACAATTACACCATAATGAGAACTCCGACATATATCTTAAAGTCTATTCATATTCATTTATTAATTCAACCCACGATTAGTAGAAGTTTCATTATTTCATAGTGCTTCAACAATTTCAACATTTTTTTTTTTCATGAAGCATGTCACAACATCTGAATGATTCTCCAACAATATTAAAAACACTATTAACCAAGCTAAAACAAAGTTGGCAATTTTGATACGATTTTGGCAACAACAACTAATTAATGTATGTTGAAGCTAGTGTGCAAAACAAAAAACATAACAGGTAGACTAGTTATTGTTCAAAATAAGTGTTTTAAATCTATTAAACTCACGCTCGCAAATTGCTAGCTCCATCATGTCATTACTTTCTCAATTTGTTAATACTTAACTTATGCTTGCTAAACAATCAATTGTCATCTTTAATACTGCAACTGTTGTATTACTAACTTGTGTAATTCTTAAAAACCGTAGTCACCCCATAGGCTGACCACCTCCTCTCTCAAGAGGTGGCTGTTGGTTGGTTACCACCTGGTTTTTTTTTTTTTTTTTAACAAAAAAAAATCTAAATTTTATATATTTATATATATTTTTATTAAGAGCCATATGTGTCATCATTTTATATACTAACGAAATCCGTCAAGTGTTTTGATATAATTTATTGAAAATAACTATTATATTCTTTATTGAGAATAATATAATTTTTCATTGAGAAATAACGATTGGAAAATTGAAAAGAACTGTTATTGCAAAAAAATAAAATAAAGAAAAGAAATCATTGAGAAACAATGATTAGAAACTCTCTCTACCTCTCTCTTGTAGTCTTGTCTTTTTCCTGATTTGAGTGTGAAATTGATAGAGGAACATTGAGATATAAATAGAAAGCAAGAGAAGAGAAAAAGAAAAATAAACTGAGAGAGAAAGAGAGAATTTGAGAACCTTTTGTTTTCTTCATTAAGACAATTAAATATATTACAAATAAAACTCATACATTTTAATTGTCTCATATTGAGATATAAACATAAAGCAAGAGAAGATAAAAAGAAAATTAAATAAAGAGAGAGAAATAGAGAATTTGAAAACCTTTTGTTTTCTTCATTAAGACAATTCAATGCATTACAAATAAAAAATAAAAAAATCGGTTCAAACATAAATTATGGGAGAGAGAAAGATTTAAGACATTTAAATGCAGGTAGAGGGAGAGAGAGAGAGACCTACGGATTTGTGGGAGAGAGAGTTAAGACAAAAAAAAAAAAAAAAAAGTTCAGGACACGTGTCGCAATTCTACGCTCTCTCCGAGCCAAAACTCGGCTTTTATATATGATGATGATGAATATATATGATAATATATCTCACATTGAGATATAAACATAAAGTAAGAGAAGATAAAAAGAAAATTAAATAAAGAGGGAGAAATAGAGAATTTGAAAACCTTTTGTTTTCTTCATTAAGACAATTCAATGCATTACAAATAAAAAATAAAAAAATCGATTCAAACATAAATTATGGGAGAGAGAGATTTAAGACATTTAAGTGGAGATAAAGGGGGAGAGAGAGAGAGACCTACGGATTTATGGGAGAGAGAGTTAAGACAAAAGAAAAATGGAGTTAGGAGGACACGTGTTGCAATTCTAAGCACTCCCTATCAAAACTCGGCTTTTATGGGAGAGTGAGAGTTAGCACAATTAATTAAAAAAAAATGAATTTAGATATAAAATTATGGGAGAGAGATTTAAGACATTTAGGTGGAGATAGAGGGAGAGAGAGAGAGAGACAAAATTATGGGAGAAAGAAATAGTTAAGACACTGAAACCATATAATTAGTTTAGAGAGAGAAAATAAAATGTTCAAACATAAAATTATATTAAAAAAAAAACGGTTGAAACATAAATTATGGGAGAGAGAGATTATGGGAGAGTGAGAGTTAGCACAATTAATTTAAAAAAAAAAAATGAATTCAGATATAAAATTATGGGAGAGAGATTTAAGACAATTAAGTGGAGATAGAAGGCTAGAGAGAGAGAGAGAGAGAGAGAGAGAGACGGTTGAAACTTAAATGCTTAGGAGGACACGTGTCGCAATTCTAAGCACTCCCTACGTCAAAACTCGGCTTTTATGGGAGAGTGAGAGTTAGCACAATTAATTAAAAAAAAATGAATTTAGATATAAAATTATGGGAGAGAGATTTAAGACATTTAAGTGGAGATTTAAGACATTTAAGTGGAGATAGATGGAGAGAGAGAGAGACAAAATTATGGGAGAAAGAAATAGTTAAGACACTTAAATCATATAATTAGTTTAGAAAGAGAAAATAAAAGGTTCAAACATAAAATTATATTAAAAAAAAAAACAGTTGAAACATAAATTATGGGAGAGAAAGAGAGATTATGGGAGAGTGAGAGTTAGCACAATTAATTAAAAAAAAAAAAACGAATTCAGATGTAAAATTATGGGAGAAAGATTTAAGACATTTAAGTGGAGATAGTGGGAGACAGAAATAGTTAAGACACTTAAACCATATAATTAGTTTAGAGAGAGAAAAGAAAAGGTTCAAACATAAAATTATATTAAAAAAAAACGGTTGAAACATAAATTATGGGAGAGTGAGAGTTAGCAAAATTAATTAAAAAAAGAAAAAGAAAAAGAATTCAAATATAAAATTATGGGAGAGAGATTAAAGACAATTAAGTGGAGATAGAGGGAGAGAGAGAGAGATTGACAAAAAACGATTGAAACACAAATTATGGGAGAGAGTTAGCACAATTAATTAAAAAAAAAAAAAAACGATTGAAACACAAATTATGGGAGAGTGAGAGTTAGCATAATTAATTAAATGTCTTAAACTATAGAATTAGTTTAAGACATTTAAGTTGAGATAGAGGGAGAGAGAGAGAGATGTGGGAGATGGAGTTAGGAGGACACGTGTCGCAATTCTAAGCATTCCCTACGTCAAAACTCGGCTTTTATATATATATATGACAAGGTTTTGTTTTTCCTCCTCTTGTTGGGAAACTTTTTGGCCGACTATCGCATCTATAAAAGAGACATAACTTCAGCCTTTATAGAGCAGCACAATAACGAAGAAATCTGTGCCATCTCACTTAGTTTTCTCGCGTGTTTGTAGGGAAAAAGAGTTTTTCTTGTATTAGTTTTCTCTTTTGTGTGAGAGTGAAATTTAGATGTATTGGGGCTTTGAGTTTTGAGTGGTTTTCTCCCTACTACTTTTTTGTACTTCATCTTTTGTTAATGAATTTCCTCCGAGTCATTTTCGTCAGTAAATGTAGGCTTGTTAAGCCGAACCACTTAAATCTTGGTGTTGTGTATAATTGATCTATTTTCTATTTTGTTCTTTTCTTCTTCTTTGGGATTTGTATTTTAATTCCGTGCATAACAATATAGACTTGACCTTGTGGTCATAGCAGAGAGTTATTTTTATTGTTTGGCCTTGCATCCAATTATTATTAGTGACAGATACAGCGTGGAAGGATAAGTCACTATTGAGGCTTCGCTAGTAGTTGCTATTACATGACGGTATGTGACAATATCCGGGATACCGGTATTGTACCATAAGTTATTTAGGATATCGCCAACCTTACCAAAAAGGGGCTAAGGGCTTGGAAGGATGGCACATGATTTCTTTGCATTTAAAACACAAGTGACTTGTTACCGGAATTATGCCATTCCTCTTAAAAATAAACCAAACTTTTTAGATGGCGTAATAACGAAAAGGACCATTGCAACATTTTTCAGTATTACCCTTATGTGAAATAGAACATTCAAATTTCAAATGCTCCTGTTTTCCCTTTTCAACTCTTTTGCTTTGTTTGTTGTGGAGACATAATGAGTAATATAGAAATCGAAAAGTACAAGTCTCATAAGTCATATATCTTCAACCATTTGCAGGATGAGAAAAATATGATTTTTCGTGTTCGTTTTCCTTTTTTCAGGTGAATAAATTCTGAAAAACAGAATATTATATTTTTCATGTTCGTTTTCCTTTTTTCAGGTGTATCTCTTTTGATGAGATTAAGCTCAAAAATTATTATTCCAAACCCATTTGGCTTTTAGGGAGTTCTTAAGAGTACGAATAAATTACACAAAACATCAATCAACTGAGAATAATTTTCCTCAGTTACATGATTACTATTACAACTTTTGCATCATTTCCATGGTAACAAACGAGTAAAGTAACTTTAATTTAGACATTTTGCAGGGATAAAAAGAACCATATATATATATATATATATCCTCATGTAATGAGGTCGATGCCTTGGAGAATCAATGCATCAGCAAGAACTTGATTAGCAGCCTCAGATGGGTGGACGCTGTCCCAAAACACATACTGAGTTGCATTGGGACAAGTTCCTGGTGACTTGGGATTGCACAACAACGATGTTGTCTCTACTATTCCTGTTCCACAGCAGCCTCTCCTTGCTTCCACGAAGCCTACCAAAAGACAACAGCAAAAGATTATTTATTCCACCATCCAAAGGATTCGTAATCAGTTGGAAAAACAAGCATGTTTCTTACCATATTTTGATGGAGATCGAACAACATCATAGAGAGGCTTGAAAATGTCAAAGATAACAATCTTAAGACCAGGAAGTTGCTTTTGGAGATTTGCTGCAGCAGAGCTGATCTTCTTGTTAAACCCTTGCGCATCAGTGTTGAACCTAGTGACGCACCCCTTCTCATGAAACCCAAATAAGGTGATTGCTAAAGGAATGCAACCCAATGGAGGGAGTGAAGTCACCCCAAGTTTCCTCGCTCCAAGCCCATACAGGTCCTGTTTTCAATCAGACCAACCAACTCTGTTTTCAACACTTAGCTACCAAATAGAGCATTTGAAGCACAAATTTGCAGCTAGTTTTTTGAGTGCATTTAGTGCAGAAGTTAATATTTTGGAGAAAATTAACTTAGCCCCATGAACTAACAGGTAAATTTTAGATGGCCCCCTAAACAACCGTTTGTAACACTTGTTCCCTCAAATTATCATTTTTTCAAGGGAATAATACACTTTAACTTCCCGATCTATCATTTTTTTTGCGTTTACACTTCAAAACTATAAAAAGTGACATTAGAGTCTTACATATCATCACCGCGTGTCAAATTAGAGATTTTTGCATTTTTCTCCTCAAAATACCCTTAAATTTATTAAAAAATTAAATTCATATTAGCCCCTTAATTTTTTTTTTTTTTGGAAATGGTTATTTTGATTAACTTCAAGGGTATTTTGGAGAAAAAAGTGAAAAAATGTTTAATTTGCCATGAAATTGTAGTATATGGAGCATCCATGTCACTTTTTTAAATTTGATGACGTAATTACGAAAAGGGTTTGTTTCAAATATTTTAGTTTAAAAATTAGCACGTGTGGGACACGTGCAGTATTTTTCATCCATTTTAACGTCAAATGCTAATGGAAGGTGTGAAGTCTAAAAAAATATTAAGCAGAGGGTGTCAAGTAGTACAAATCGTGGTTTGGGGAGAGCATAATTGAGGTGTTACTTGGAGAAAATAAATGTATTTTTCCCAAAAAGTTTAGTAAAAAACAAGGATATATATACCTGGACAAAGCTTGAGAATGCACCAACAAGGTAGTTGCCATACTCATCGACAGTGTAGATTTTGTTGATAAAAGGATTAACATAGTAATTCTGCAGAAAGTCGCCACTACCAGCACTCAAAATATATACGGAATCCTTGATGATGGATGCTGCTTTCGTACTACCAGCAACCTTTGCTAGCTTACTCTTGTATTCCTTAAAGTACTCCAGCTGCTGAGACAATGGAATTGCATGCTGCCAAAAAAGAGTTCATTTGTTTCACGAAATCAAATCTTAAATGTTCTATCTATATATATGGAGATTGAGATTAATGCATGACAGGCATGCGTGAGATAGAGTTCTTTACATTAAGGATTGCTGCTTTCTCATCGTACCCCGAGGCAGCAGAAGCAAAGTTGGCTCCAATTAGAAGGTTCTTCCCTGATGCCTGTGGGCTAAGATATGCTGGAGCATATGTCGTGAAACCCAGAGTTTCAGCTGCGAAAAGTAAAATTTCGATCAACTAATTAATTAGACAATCCAAGCCTAGTTTGCGATTTTTATCTATTCTACTGAACTAAATTCAAAATTGTGAATATCGGGAAGAAAAAAGAATTGAAATTATGTTTGGGTTGTTTGAAGAATACCCATTATTTAAAAGAAATTTTAAGGAATCTCAATCTCTTTGCACGGTGTCTCGAGGATTCAGTCGGGACAAATCCCGAGATATACCCTTTATATATTTAAAAAAAAAAAAATCCGTACGCAGGCATTCTAGCTAGCATTGATGTCTTGTTGAATTACTCACCTGTAATATCAGTGGCTAGTTTGCCATTGCAAAACCTCCCAGTGGCTTGATGATTGGCAAAGTCCCTCCCATATGGAGGATAGTTAGCCTTGAAAAGTGTAGGGAGATAGTTATTGTTCCCCACGTCTACGGCAGAGTCACCAAACGTTATGATTCCTGGTACAATTGCAGTCGAGTCTTGCCCATTTCCAAATCTTAACAATGCAAATGAAAATATCAAGAGCAGTGCTCTTCTGAAGCACTGGATATTCATTTTATACAGCGTTGGTAGTTTTAGGGTTTGAGCTGGGAATTAGTTCTTATAAAGGAAGACTAAAACGACCCAATTCAAGTTGGTCTTGAAGAAAGAAGATGGAAGTTGAGTCCGTCTTTAATGAGTCCTCTTTAGGTGGTTACATTATGCATTGAAAAGCACATTAATTTCCTTTTTGATAGATGTGACCAGCTAGCTTGCAAAATTTACGTAAAATTAATATTATTTTGCTCGTGTTCTTGTGTATGTGTGTGTTGAGATTTTTCTTCTTGCTCACAAATTAAAGAGCAAATTAAAATAAGGGTGAATTTATGCTCACTATTAACTAAGGTAGGGCAAGGTAGTTGGGAGGATGGTGGGTGTTGGCTTAATGAGTTGAAGACACGGGAAAGTTGCACGTGCTTGAGTTATTTCGGTGGTTGCATTTCTAGCCGACCAGTCCCGATCATATGGCATGGATAACCTAATTGTGAGGAAATGTAAATGAGCCGTGAGATTAGAGTTAGAGGAAATATTGGTAATTAACTTTGAGTATCAATAACCATTCCAATAATGTGTTGGCAAAATTTAACCTGTAACGCCCCATCCTAGTGCACAATATTGTCCGCATTTTGGCTCCCCGCTTAACTGCGGAGTTCTGATGAGATCATGACCATCACGACTTTAAAACGCGTTGTTGTCATGAATGGTGTAAGTATACATATAAGCACATCTCCATCTCCATACTTAGACAATGTGGGACGCTCATATGAAGTCTCAAGATCAATGGTCTGAAATTGAAATCGTTGTAGATCAAAACTTGGCCACATTGGTAAGTACTTGCAGAGTTTGAAAGAAGAGGAGTCAAAATCGTTTGTGATGGGTGCAAGTACGCTTAGGTTGGAGTTGCCAACCATGGTGGCAGATGGGCTAAATATATAATGTCATTTTCAGGTGATCAATTCATGGATGTTGAAAGAAGATGATCCTTTCCGAAAGAAATATTCGAAGAAGAGAAATCTTAATATTGCTTGCACAAAATAAACTTCATTCATTTTTCTTTTATGTTATTCATGCAAACGAAAAGTTAAAGCTAAGACCTATTTGATATCCTAAATTACGTATGGATGTGAACCCCGTCCTCTGGTTATGGGGGTCCAATACCATTACTTCAAGCCCCAAAAAGCTTTCATAAATGAAATGAATGCATGTGGCCATTGACATTGATCACTAATTAAGCTCCCTCCAGATATTATAGTAAAGTGAAATGGAGATAAACAAGCTAAACAATATTAGGGGTAATTACCTTTTCTCCCATCAACTACAACGTGTTATCACTTTGTCCCCATGAATTGACAACCCTACTACCCGACCCTTTTAAACTACTATTTTGTATCCAAAACCCCATTCTATCAGTTAAAGGCGTTACACTACAAAAAAAACAATTTTTTTTCTCACTGGAGTTTTCTGACGTGGCAATTCTGACGTGTGTTGAATGTTAGGTACATAGGAGTCAATAAATTTTTATTTTATTTTTCTGACGTGTTACTGTTTAACATGTCAGAAAATTTTTGACATGTTAAAATATAACGAGTCAGAAATTTCCTGACGTGTCAAAATTGACACGTTAGGAAATTTAAAAATTAATTAAAAAAAATAATTTTTTTTTTTTAAATTTTTTTTCTGGAATATTTTTTTCAATTAATTAATTTAATTTAATTTAATTTAATTTTTTTTTTTGTAATTTCTCTGCACCATTGAAACGAATTTTTTTTTTTTTGTTTCTCTGCACGGAACCTCTATTTCTTTTCTCAATTTTCTCTTTCTCTCTATTCTTTTCTCCGGCCAGCTCTCCCATTTCTCCATTTTCTTACTCTCTCTCTCTCTCTCTTCTTTTCGATCTCCATTTTCAAAAACCCAAACCCAAACCGAAAAAATCTTCAAAAAATCAAAAACCCAAATCAAAAAATCAATCTGAAAGATCAAAAACCCAAAAAAAATTTTCTTATCTTCTCTTCTCCTTTTTTTTTTTTTTTTCTTATTCTTCTCACTTTTTCTTCTTCTCTTCTCATTTTCTTTTTCTTTTTCTGCTTTCTTCGATTTGCTGCTTCTCAATTTTTTCTCTTTACCTTTTCTTTTTCATCTTCCTCTAGATCGAGGGAGTTGCCGCACAGAAAAGGGAGATTGAGAGAGGAGAGAGAGAGCGTGGGGAAAAATGAAGAGGGAAAGAATAAGAAAAGGAAAAAAGTTGAGGGGAAATAAGAAGAGGGAAAAAATTCAAAATCCCGCCCATTTTTTTTACATTTTTTGATGTGCTATTTTTTGCTATGTCAGGAAAATATTTTCTGACGTGGCATTTTTTGCCATGTCAAAAATGGTGACGTGGCAAAAATCATGTACTGTTTGCCACGTCAGAATATGGTAATTTTTTTTGTAGTGTTAACTTAGACGGTCAACCTGTCTAGGGCTGGGCCAAAACCCGCCCAACCCGAAGACCCGCCCCGGCCCGTGCGGGTTCAGTGTGTATTTTTGCGGGTTCGGGTTGAAAATATCCAACCCGTGCGGGGCGGGGCGGGGCGGGTTTCGGGTTTTCTAAAATTTTTTATGCAGGTACCCGCCCTGACCCGCTCCTACCCGCTCTTAAAACACCACAAAACAAAATTAGAAAACCCTAGACACTAAAGAGACCTCATACCTGTAACCCATTCAGCCGCACCTCTTTCTCCCTTTCGGCTTTCACGGTTCACCACTTCACCCAGCCGTCAACCTCAAGTCCTCAACACAGCCATCAGCCGCACCGTCGACCGCACCTCTCTCCCATCGGACCCATCTCACTCCCCGCACTGCACGACTGTCGACCGCAGTCACCGCATCTCTCGATCTCCCATCATATGGTCG
>NC_081544.1:29539846-29551363 GCF_901000735.1 Corylus avellana | reverse complement strand
AGTTTAAATTAAGTTTTATTTTTAAATTTTGAGAAATCCAATCATATTGTGACACATCACTTGATAAAATTTATTTGTAAGCCTACTTTTTTTCAAAACTTTTATAGGATAACATTGAAGAATCAATATCAATTCATTTCTAAAAATAAAAAAGCAATATAATTAGTTTAAAACACTAGGTCGAAATTAGGCTATAAACAACGCCTCCCAACATACGTTTTACAAGAGAGAACACAAATATAAATAGTAAAAAACCAGGGTTTCGGCTCAGCCAGGCCAGTTTGAGTGCGCTCAATCACACACTAGGTGCGCTCGAGCGTACTCGGGACTTCATCATTGCTTCCACGGTGTAGGCGTGCGCTCGAGCGTGCCTTGCATGCGATCGAGCGCCCGATTGTGGCACTATGTGCTCGATCGCTCTTCAAGAGAACTTCAACTTCTTTGCAATTTCCTCCTTCAAACCACAGTTTTCTTTTAATGACCTGCAAAACACAAAAACACAAAAATTAATCAAAAATATCATAAAATAACAAAGTTAAGGGCTTAACAAACATAAGTTAAGGGGTCTAGATATATGATATTTGGCACTCATCATGGTCTACTAGCCTGTAAAGTTATCACTTAAAATTTAACAAAAAGGGCGGCAAATCAAGTTGCTGAGGAGATTGAGTCTTGTTAATAGATGCGCTCAACCAACTGCGTAATGTGATACATGTTGCCATACTATAAAGATAAGATAGACAATGGAACGATGGTTACTTCATTCAACATTTTTTTTAACCCATATTTTAGGACATCATAAATAACTCTTCATGAGTCAAGCAACGATGAATTCATACCCATCTTCCTGTAGCAGCTCATCAAATATCGTTTCAAGCCTTGGAAGCGGTTCAATGGTACTGATGTCGATATTGCTCAAAGAATCAGGAACAACAGAGGCATCCTGTGAAATGTAATATCCATTCATATTGGAAACATGCTTTTTTAAGTGGATATAGTCCCAATCAAGAACATGACCAAAGGACATAAGATGATATCCTATAACAAACCTGAGGTATAACCTTGTCCAAAGTTTCTAGAAGTGGATCTTCCTATACCAAATCAAGAGAGATTTAGCAGTTTTCAACTTCCGGGAAATAGACCGAGTATACAACTGCAGGTTTGCATTGACACGTAAACATTAATTTGAAATTTTATAAAATAAAAAATATTTTTTATTTTATTTTTTTGATTTGGCCCTTCGGGGTGGCCGGACTACCCCCAAGGGCCATGGGGTGACTAAACTTCAGCCACCTCCAACCCCAACTGGGGTGGCTAGCCAGCACTTAATTTTTTATTATTTTGTTTTTTTAATATATATATATATTATTTTTATTAATGAGACATTTGTCCCATTTATGACACCAAGATATTTCTGTAGAGATCTTGGCTATTAACTGGATGCTCTCTAGTCCATTTTGGACTAAAGAGGATCCTGTTCCAAATTCCTTAAGGGTAGCGCTTCCATTAAATGCTGAAACATGGCTTATTTTAAATGCTTATATGAAATGAACGGATGAGATTTATAAATTTGAGAATCTTAAATTTAAAGAGAATTGTAGGGGATATCAATCCATGAATACCTTGATTCGATAATGGATTATCAATTCTGAAATTGCACGCGTTTTTTCATCCAATTTATCGATTGATTTGGACGAAAAAGGCTAACTAAAATTGAAATTTCGAATAAGAGAATTAATTGCCGTGATTTAAAGTTTAATGGTAATTTGGGTTGCAAATTGTAATTTACTCTGTTATTTTATCTAGTTTCTCTTGTTGTAAGTTTCTGGACTACCAACCGCCTAAAGAAAAGCCCCTTCATTGATTTTAAGTCTATGAGCATCTCAATATTAAGTTTAATGCTCAATTAGCTCAATAAACTCTATCAATTCAATTCTTTTTTCTTTTTTACGAGTGTGGGAGTGGGGGAACTAATATCAATCTAATTCGATAATTAAATATGCTTCCGTAAAGAAAATATTTTTAACAAATTATAATAACAAAGTCCTCGTAGCCTTTTAATAGCGTTGGTAAAATTCTAATTTTTAAAGTATAATGAAGGTATTACAAAATATACAATGAGTGTGATAGGTTGTACTTTGAAGACTATTCGTTAAGTAATACTCCTATTTACATCTAATTCATTTATACATATAGAGATAAGAACGAGGCGAGAGTTAGTTATTTAGTTTAACAAATGTGAAAGTTATCAGTTCAACTACGTTTATAGTAATAGCTACAATAAAAATTCATTTTTTGTAACACATTTTTCTAATATATAAAAATAATTATAGACAATCTCCTAGGATTTTCACAATTCGCTTAAGACCTCTTTTATTTAAAAAATGAAATAAGATTAATATTAAATGAGAATGTAGTTTTTTAAGTACATCTTTCTTTATTTGAAAAGTATCAAAAAAAAAAAAAAACAAATGGGCTACTTGGAGATTACCCAACCCATGAAAAGTAAGGAGAGGCTCAGCCCATGACTCACAGAGTAAAGCCTTGAAACCCTAGATGCAGCAGCTATAAAAGCAAGGACTAAGACTCTCTTTCTTCCCGAAGAGCGTGAGAGAGAGAGCCAGGTCTACTCTCCTCCGCCCTTCCGGAATGACGCTGATATAATCGGGGCATGCCCCGTAAGTTCTTTCTTGGCCGCTGTCGCCAAGCGCACTATCGGCGTTGAGATCAACAAGCAGTTAACATCTATTCACTGTACTCTATTTTGGGTTTCTTTTCGTTGTGGAAATGGTAGTATGGATTTGTTGGTATTAAGTATGTATGGCCTCTCAGAAGATTATGTAGAAGATTTTTGCTTTCGGACTTTCTGTTTAGTTTTTTTCCCGTTTGGCTTTTGGATTTGTGGTTGTTTTACATGTTTGTTTGTGTAGATGATGTGTTTTATGGTTTGCTTGTGTTCTTTGCTTTTGGGTTTCTGGGTTTTTCTGCAAGTGGTGGTTTGGTTTGTGGGTTTTGTTTAACTGGAGTACATATTTGTTGCTGGGAGATGGTACAGGAGACCTCGGATTTTATGTTTGGTTCATCTTACGTTTACAGTTTTGGATTTTTTTTATCAATATTTTACACGTTCTTGCCTGTGTAGCCTGATGTTTTTGATGATTTTGCTCGTATTCTTTGTTTTTTAGTGTGATAGATGTGGTGGTCTAAAGTTTTTTTGTATCAGGAATTGAATCTGTATCGTCTCACAAAGCTAGTCTTAATTGCAACATGTGTCCCGTTGAAGCCCTTTCTTCTTTTGACAGACAATACAAATAAGCCAACTAGGCATATAGTCATTTATTATTGGTGTCAAGCGCATTAAGAATTGACATTGGGGAGGATTTATGAGCCATTTACTTGAGTTTCATTTCATATTTTGTGATTGGCTGTTATTTATCTGTAATAGTGAAGATGCATAGTGAGAGATGCTATATTACGTCGCCTCCGGAATGCTATTCAATGTAAACAAATGGAGCATTAGTTTTAACTCTAGTACTTTTATCTCTTTCATTTCTCCATGGAGCATTAGATTATTATATGTTCATGGCCTGTCAACCACTTTGTGATGGTTTGTAATGAATTTTGTTTACAGTACTCTTGATGTCTTCAGCGGATAGAAAACTTTCAAATAATTTGGATGCATGTATGTCATTGCAGGTAGGCAATAGAATCATCAGGAAGAGGATTGACGGTGCAGTACTGAGGATTTCCGTCTGAAGAATATGATGAACTGAAGGTTGCGTCAAAGGCCAAAGGTGATGTCATTAGCACAAAGAGGCAGCCAGAGGGCCCCAAACCGGGTTTTATGGTGGAAGGTGCAACATTGGAGACTGTGACTCCCATTCATTACGATGTTGTCAATGATCTTATGGGTGGTTACTAGATCTTTTCTATTGTTGTTTGGAGGTCTTCTCTTATTTGGATTTGTGTTTTTTTGTTAGTTTCAGAACTTTGGGAAAGGTACTTAGATTTTATGCATGCCCTATGCTATATTAAAATTTTAATTGAATGTTGGAATCTTATTTTAAATGGTCTTTGAAATCTTGTTCCAGTACGTTCCATGGATTGTTATGTTTGTAGAACATAATAGAACAAATTAGTTTGTAGATGTAGAAGTTAATAGAATTGGGTAATTAGTTTGTCGATATAGAAGTTGACAGAATTGGGCTAATGTAGGTGGTTTCCTATGAGCATATTTGGGGGTGGCCAAATCACTCACGTGTAGGGTTGTTTTGATTATGTGATAAATTATCAAATTGTGTCAATTTTTCAAATGCTATTAATCTGTTTATTTTTTTTATTTTTTTATTTTTTCATATTTTAGGGGTTTTTTTTTTAGAAGTCAATGAACTATTGTCAAAACAGAGACCAAAATTACATTTATCCCTAAAAATAAAGAGTAATATATTTTCCTTAAGTGAGTGTACAATAGTCAATGAACTATTGTGTTTTTTCAAATTAGAAAATATGCTTGTTCCTATCCCTCTAGATTTGTGGAAACCGTCCCAGACTCTCAGTAAATATAAGACTGCAAATCGTGCTTAATTACGAGGGATTTGCTTCTATGATTTTGACACATCCATGCATCCTATTATAGTTGCCTAGTTTCTACTAACCAACGTAGATTGCATTTCTCACAAATTAAATACCAGATAAGATGCACTCAAAAAATGAATAAGAAATTAAGAAGAGGTAGATTGTTAAGTTTCATGTGTTTTACGGTAAGACCTTATTATCCCTCCATTTATAGCTTGTGTTGTGTCTATTTCTATCATGTTACCGACAGTTTCCTCGATATTCCTTGTAGCATGGTGAAATGCCAGAAGCTCTAGCGGTGTAATACACATTCTTTCTAATATAATTGTTGAGCCCAAAAGAACTCCTTCCATCTTTTGCTGATAGGGATGTAAATGAACGGAGCCTGAAATCAGTTTATTTATTAAATGAATAGAGCTTGAATAAAAATTTAGGCTTGTTTATTACTAAACGAGATGAACTCGTATAAATTTGGTTGGCTTCTATAAATTCGTATAACTTTATTTTTGTTATTTTTATTATATTATAATTTTTTTAATTTTTAAATGAAAATATTAAAAAAGATAAAAATAAATTATCTTCATAATATGATAGATATAGCTTGAATATTGTTATAATTTTAAAAAATAACGAATTTAAAACATAGTTAAAGAAAGTGATTTTAAGAACACAATTAAGCATTTAATAAAATCTTAGTTCCATCATTAAAATCATGCATTTTTTTTTTTTTTTTTTTTTTTAAAGTGCACCACATTGTCTATTGTGCAAAGTGCCATTTTTTTTCTAAACAAATTTTTGTTTTAAAAAAAATAATAATAAAAAAACATTTTACCTATATAAATTATGGGCCCAAACACAATCTTAAACCCTGTATCCAACGTTTTGCTTATAGCCTAGTCCACTTGGTGAAACCAACTATTGGACTTTAAAAAAAAAAAAAAAAATCTAACCTGGATCTGGATGAATCAAGAGATTGGTTGGACTGGACATAGGACCACAAATTTCACTGGACCGTCAGAATATCTGTAATGCGCCATTCTCAAGCCCAAGTCGTTGCAAATTCCACCACTACCCCCATCCAACCCCAAACCCTAAGGGCAACCCACAAACCCAAAAAATATCCTCCATCATCCTCTTCCATTTCCCATCCATGCATCAGTCCACTCCATTGGTTCTCGTTATTTTGTCAACAATAGTTGCACTCTAGGCCGGAACGGCATTATTCCAGCCTACAAGACTCATCAGTACAGCAAAGAAAAATCGACTTTCAAATAAAGTATCTCCTTTTTTTTTTTTTAAGCAAAATATTAAAAAAAAAAGAAAAAAAGAAAAAGGAGGAAAAAGATGGGGCGGGTTCCAGCCACCCCTTGGCTTCAAATGGGTGCGGCCTGGACAACCCCATTTTTTGGCTTCCGGGCGGGTGTCGCGGGCCGACCAGGAAACCGCCATCCCCTTGGCTGTGTGGCGACTGAAGTGATTAGCCACCCCTGGCCGAGGTTTCGCCACCCCCCCATACCGTGAAGTGGTGGCCAAACTATTCCCAGCCTCTCGGCTATCCCACAACTTCAAAGCCAAAAAAAAAAAAAAAAAATGAGGGAGATCGTGGTGATTTGGGGTGGGTCTGCCTCAGTGGGTTGGGGTGGCCACCCCCCAAATGCACCCGACCTTTTGGCCAGGGTCAGTGGGGTGGGTCCCAAGCACCCCCCAAATGCACATCCTTTTGCCAGCAGGGTCTGCCACCCTTGGCTGCTGGGTGGTTCAGCCACCCCCTGGCCAAAAATGGGGTGGCTGGAACCACCCCATCTTTCCCCTCTTTTTCTTTTTTTAAAAAAATATTTTGCTTAAAAAAAAAATAATAATAATAATATTTAAAGTATACTGCACCTGTCAGTTGACACCGTAGCTGGAACGGTACCAGCTACAGTGCCGGCCCGGGCTGTTGGCAAACGAGAACAATTAAATCCCCAAACCCTACCTCTCCTCTCAATACCTCGTCTCTCGGCAGCCAAAAACCCTAAATCACACACGCGCGCGCGCAGAGCGTGAGAGAGATCAAGAATGACGACTAGGTTGAAGAAGAACAGGAAGAAGAGAGTGCACGTGAGTTGTGGGCACGGCCGTATCGGAAAGCACAGGAAGCATCCGGGAGGTCGCGGTAACGCCGGAGGCATGCATCACTACCGGATCCTCTTCGACAAGTACCATCCCGGGTACTTCGGCAAGGTAGGTATGCGGTACTTCCACAGGCTCCGCACCCCATCGTAAACGTAGACAAGCTATGGTCCCTGGTCCCCAAGGACGTGAAGGAAAAGGCCTCCAAGGACAACGCTCCCCTCATTGATGTGACCCAGTTCGGCTACTTCAAGGTCCTCAGAAAGGGCATGCTGCCAGAGAACCTGCCGTCGTTGTCAAGGCAAAGCTCATCTCCAAAACCGCCGAGAAAAAGATCAAGGAGGCCGGTGGCGCTGTTGTTCTCACAGCTTAATTAGGTTCCGCCGCGCGCTTGTGCTTTCCGTTATTAGTTTTTTGTTTCTTCGAAATTTTGTTCTGTTTGGGAACTTCAGTTAAGACGTGTTTCGTATTATTACGATTATTATCGGCAACAAAGTATCTATATTTTTTTCTCCGGCAACAAAATATCTTGCCACTCTAGTGTTGCGACTCACGCGCGAGCATACTTGATAAACTTATACATAATTCTTTTTCAAATACTGAAAAATAATTTTCAGACAATAATTATCAGATTTTTCAGACATTTTTGTTTGTTGTCCCTGCCATTTGCTTCTAAAACAAACCACAAATCACTCTTCAAAAGCCAAAACACATTTTGAAAAACTTTAATCTTTTCAAGTGTGAAAGCTAACTAAGGGTTTGCATGGACTTAGTCGAAATCGGAATACCCTTTTTCGCGTTGGAATAGGATCCTCTTCATTTTGAAAAACTTCAGACTTTTTGGGTGTGAAAATAAGAATGCCCTTTTCTCATTGGAATATGATTGCATTGGAATAGGGTCGCAATCGAGTAATGCTAGAAATCACTCTTATGTTTTTCGTGCATATATCTCTCCAATAATGAGGTGGCTTCTAAATCACCATTGGATTTGTGATCGATCATTTTTTTTTTTTAATCAAATTATGATAATAAAAGACACCTCATTGCTCATCTCAAATAAGCAAAATTGTCATTTTAATTTGTTGGACAATTTTACCCATCTTGAAAACACTAACCAACTCATTGTATATGCATGAGATTATAAGTACAATTTCAGTGTATAAATGCTAATAATGTGATGGTAATTGTAGCATCTTAAGTTTACTAAACTTAAGAAAAACTTACTCTCTTTTAATTACCGCTAAATTTGTAATGTCCCATCCAGCAACTTCCTTCTCATTTTTCCTAAATTTTAGGAATAAAATTACTTTTTACTTTCTTATTCAAATACATTAGCTTCTCTTTATATTTTTTTTATAACATTAAAATATTCTTATTTTTACTTTTTTTATTTCTATATTTATTTATTTTGCATAAGAATGTGTGAGATGAGAGAGAATATCATTTTATAATTATAATAAACCATGTGGATTACTACAATTGAATCCAATATATTAGGTTCAACTGTAATAATCCTAATGTATAAGGAAGATATATGAAAGCTGCAGTAAATGAGTTTTTATGATTTTTTGGAGATTTTTTATATACTTTGAGAAGAAAAGCAGCTTTAGAATAGATACTGGGAATGTTCTATATATGTAGTGATGATCACCTTATGCATGCCAAGTCAAGCAGGAAGCAGCACTTAATTAATGGGGCTTTACTAACAAAGAAAAACAATAACTTTTTTAGCTTCAATTGTCCTCACAAGAATCACTTTGCCAAAATCTCGAACTTCCGAGCAAAATTATAAACAACTTAAAAACAAAATACCATCTAAAAGACAAAGAATGGAAGAACCAATTGGTCATTTGCTTTGGATAAAAAAGGACACTGTCAGATTGGCTAACGTAAGCGCTTACGCTTTTTTTTTTTTAACAAGACGTATGTCCTTACCTAGAAAGTGTGATTATTTCACTTTTCTTTTGGGCTATATATGTAATGTTCGTTCTTTTTTTATATATATATATATATATATATATATCCCTCCTTCACTAACCACTCTCTCACAAATTAAGAGCCTTTTTAATCACAGAACTTGGGTTTCTGCTGCTACTGGTATTATTGTTTGTAGAAGAAATTAGAAATGGAGGCCGGCAGAGTGGGGAGGATAAAGCTAGGTTCTCAGGGACTGGAGGTGTCCGCACAGGGCCTCGGTTGCATGAGCATGTCCGGCTCCTATGGCCCTCCCAAGCCCGAACAAGACATGATCCCTCTCATCCACCACGCCGTCCACTCCGGCGTCACCTTCCTCGACACCTCCGACGTCTACGGCCCCTTCACCAACGAAATCCTTCTCGGAAAGGTCCCATTCCTTTTTCTTCTTCTACTTGTTTCTTTTCTTGTTGTGCTCGTTTGTTCTTTGTTTTCGCTAATTGTTGGGGCGCATGCAGGCTTTGAAGGGAGGGGTGAGAGAGAAGGTGGAATTGGCAACCAAGTTCGGAGGTAGCTTTGGGGATGGAAAGTGGGAGATCCGTGGCGATCCGGCGTATGTGAGAGCTTGCTGTGAGGCCAGCTTGAAGCGCCTCCACTTGGATTGCATCGATCTCTACTACCAACACCGCGTCGACACTCGTCTTCCCATCGAAGTCACGGTTCGTTTTACCTGCTCATATATGCATCCTCTGTAAAGTAAAATACAAGATGATGAATTTATGCAATTAATTAATTGTTTTCTTCTGTTTCTGTAGATTGGGGAATTAAAGAAACTAGTGGAAGAAGGTAAAATAAAATACATAGGTCTCTCTGAGGCCTCTGCTTCCACCATCAGAAGAGCTCATGCGGTTCATCCAATAACAGCTGTGCAGCTGGAGTGGTCTTTGTGGACTAGAGATGTCGAGCAAGAAATCATTCCTACTTGCAGGTGACGCATCATTATTAATTACGTACATTAATTAATTCCTTTTTTTATGAGGTTATAGAATAATCAAAATCCAAATTATAATTTATCAGGGAACTGGGCATTGGGATTGTTGCATACAGTCCTCTTGGACGAGGATTCTTTTCGTCGGGGCTCAAGTCTGTTGAAAATCTTTCCGACGGTGACTTCCGAAAGGTTTGTACATATATATTATTTGGAATAAGTATTCTGACTCACAAGTAATTATAGTGGTTCACATTTTACTTTGTTAAAGATTAATTTTATTAAATAATTAAATCTTTTATTAGTTTAATTAAACTTTTAAAATAAATAATGATTTAACAGACCTTACAATATTTTTCTTTTTTAATCTCAAATGGTTTGCTAAAACTTTAGTGTAGATGTAAAGAGTTCACTGCGAATATTGTGTACGTAGTAGTGTAGCCCACCTCAACTTCTCGTATAGCCAATCACAATTATTGCCTTCACAAGTACAGTTCTAGCTGCCTACCTCCTTGAAATATATTCAAGTGTTAATTACATTTTTCCTAATGAATTAGCATGGGATTTTAAGTTTGCCTCATAAACTGACACTTGTCACACTCCGTCCCATTGAACTAATATTTTGTTATAAAAATTTCAACTGTGAAAACGTAAAATAACGAAAAAAACCCTAAGTTTAGTCTAATTTTACATAAATACTCTCAAAATTTAAAATTTTAAAAAAGAATAGCTACCAAGGAAAAAAAGAAAAAAAAAATCTTGTTGGTAGCCGAGCTACCTCGAAAAGTTGAAAACGCTTGGAGGTGGCTTGGCCACCCTTGATTTTTGGAACTTGTTCTATATATATATATATATATTAATTCTTTCTTAATTTTTTATTTTTTATTTTAGTTTTTTAGTTTATCTATTTTTTATTTTTTTTAATTCGAGGGTATTTTCATCCTTTACCGATATTTAGTGTCCAGAAAGGCATATTCAGTATGAGTAAACTAGATTTCCTAACGACGAATTTTTTTAATTACAAAATGATAATTCAATACAGCTAATAAGTGTTCGTTCATTGGAGCAATTTATAAATGATTAGCTGTTCATAAGAAAAAAATGTAATTAAACCTACATTTAATGATTTTTGTCTTATTGTTGGTTATTCCAATCTCAATGCTAATGTATATATGTATTTACTACTTGCAGTTTCTTCCTAGGTTCCTACCTGAAAATATGGAACATAACAAAATCATATTTGAACGTGTGAATGAAATGGCAACAAGGAAGGGATGCACCCCATCGCAGCTAGCACTAGCCTGGGTCCATCACCAAGGGAATGACGTGTGTCCCATTCCAGGAACCACCAAAATTAATAATTTCAACCAGAACATTGGAGCTCTGTTTGTGAAACTCACACCAGAAGAAATGGCTGAACTCGAATCATTTGCTTCAGATGATGTTGTTAAGGGCGATAGATATATGACCGACATTCCGACTTGGGAGACTTCTGAAACTCCACCACTTTCTTCGTGGAAAGCTGCATAAGCACAAGCCTTTTCTTGTGTCTGATCAATAGGTTGAATCCCTGCATGCTTTGTCAATATTATAATATCTGTGTGTTGAGTTCTTGACTCCTCAGAATAAAATATGTTCTTTTAGAATGTTATGAGGCCTGATAATTCATGAAGATCAGACCACATATTTTTTCTCAATAACCATACTTTGTTTGCAATGTTCGAACAAAATATCTTACCACTCTAGTGTCGCGATTCACGAGCATACTTGATAAACTTTTAAATAATTCTTTTTCAAATACTGAAAAATAATTTTCAGACAATAATTATCAGATTTTTCAAACATTTTTGTTTGTTGTCCCTGCCATTTGCTTTTAAAACAAACCACAAATCACTCTTCAAAAGCCAAAACACATTTTGAAAAACTTT
>NC_081544.1:29507786-29539746 GCF_901000735.1 Corylus avellana | reverse complement strand
GGAAACTGTCGGTAACATGATAGAAATAGACACAACACAAGCTATAAATGGAGGGATAATAAGGTCTTACCATAAAACACATGAAACTTAACAATCTACCTCTTCTTAATTTCTTTTCTTATTCATTTTTTGATTGCATCTTATCTGGTATTTAATTTGTGATAAATGCAATCTACGTTGGTTAGTAGAAACTAGGCAACTATAATAGGATGCATGGATGTGTCAAAATCATAGAAGCAAATCCCTCGTAATTAAGCACGATTTGCAGTCTTATATTTACTGAGAGTCTGAGACGGTTTCCACATTAATCTAGAGGGATAGGAACAAGCATATTTTCTAATTTGAAAAAACACAACAGTTCATTGACTATTGTACACTCACTAAGGAAAATATATTACTCTTTATTTTTAGGGATAAATGTAATTTTGGTCTCTGTTTTGACAATAGTTCATTGACTTCTAAAAAAAAAACCCCTAAAATATGAAAAAATAAAAAATAAAAAAAATAAACAGATTAATAGCATTTGAAAAATTGACACAATTTGATAATTTATCACATAATCAAAACAACCCTACACGTGAGTGATTTGGCCAACCCCAAATATGCTCATAGGAAACCACCTACATTAGCCCAATTCTGTCAACTTCTATATCGACAAACTAATTACCCAATTCTATTAACTTCTACATCTACAAACTAATTTGTTATATTATGTTCTGCAAACATAATAATCCATGGAACGTACTGGAACAAGATTTCAAAGACCATTTAAAATAAGATTCCAACATTCAATTAAAATTTTAATATAGCATAGGGCATGCATAAAATCTGAGTACCTATCCCAAAGTTCTCTGAAACTAACAAAAAAACACAAATCCAAATAAGACAAGACCTCCAAACAACAATAGCAAAGATCTAGTAACCACCCATAAGATCATTGACAACATCGAAATGAATGGGAGTCACAGTCTCCAATGTTGCACCTTCCACCATAAAACCCGGTTTGGGGCCCTCTGGCTGCCTCTTTGTGCTAATGACATCACCTTTGGCCTTTGACGACGCAACCTTCAGTTCATCATATTCTTCAGACGGAAATCCTCAGTACTGCACCGTCAATCCTCTTCCTGATGATTCTATTGCCTACCTGCAATGACATACATGCATCCAAATTATTTGAAAGTTTTCTATCCGCTGAAGACATCAAGAGTACTGTAAACAACATTCATTACAAACCATCACAAAGTGGTTGACAGGCCATGAACATATAATAATCTAATGCTCCATGGAGAAATGAAAGAGATAAAAGTACTAGAGTTAAAACTAATGCTCCATTTGTTTACATTGAATAGCATTCCGGAGGCGACGTAATATAGCATCTCTCACTATGCATCTTCACTATTACAGATAAATAACAGCCAATCACAAAATATGAAATGAAACTCAAGTAAATGGCTCATAAATCCTCCCCAATGTCAATTCTTAATGCGCTTGACACCAATAATAAATGACTATATGCCTAGTTGGCTTATTTGTATTGTCTGTCAAAAGAAGAAAGGGCTTCAACGGGACACATGTTGCAATTAAGACTAGCTTTGTGAGACGATACAGATTCAATTCCTGATACAAAAAAACTTTAGACCACCACATCTATCACACTAAAAAACAAAGAATACGAGCAAAATCATCAAAAACATCAGGCTACACAGGCAAGAACGTGTAAAATATTGATAAAAAAAATCCAAAACTGTAAACGTAAGATGAACCAAACATAAAATCCGAGGTCTCCTGTACCATCTCCCAGCAACAAATATGTACTCCAGTTAAACAAAACCCACAAACCAAACCACCACTTGCAGAAAAACCCAGAAACCCAAAAGCAAAGAACACAAGCAAACCATAAAACACATCATCTACACAAACAAACATGTAAAACAACCACAAATCCAAAAGCCAAACGGGAAAAAAACTAAACAGAAAGTCCGAAAGCAAAAATCTTCTACATAATCTTCTGAGAGGCCATACATACTTAATACCAACAAATCCATACTACCATTTCCACAACGAAAAGAAACCCAAAATAGAGTACAGTGAATAGATGTTAACTGCTTGTTGATCTCAACGCCGATAGTGCGCTTGGCGACAGCGGCCAAGAAAGAACTTACGGGGCATGCCCCGATTATATCAGCGTCATTCCGGAAGGGCGGAGGAGAGTAGACCTGGCTCTCTCTCTCACGCTCTTCGGGAAGAAAGAGAGTCTTAGTCCTTGCTTTTATAGCTGCTGCATCTAGGGTTTCAAGGCTTTACTCTGTGAGTCATGGGCTGAGCCTCTCCTTACTTTTCATGGGTTGGGTAATCTCCAAGTAGCCCATTTGTTTTTTTTTTTTTTTGATACTTTTCAAATAAAGAAAGATGTACTTAAAAAACTACATTCTCATTTAATATTAATCTTATTTCATTTTTTAAATAAAAGAGGTCTTAAGCGAATTGTGAAAATCCTAGGAGATTGTCTATAATTATTTTTATATATTAGAAAAATGTGTTACAAAAAATGAATTTTTATTGTAGCTATTACTATAAACGTAGTTGAACTGATAACTTTCACATTTGTTAAACTAAATAACTAACTCTCGCCTCGTTCTTATCTCTATATGTATAAATGAATTAGATGTAAATAGGAGTATTACTTAACGAATAGTCTTCAAAGTACAACCTATCACACTCATTGTATATTTTGTAATACCTTCATTATACTTTAAAAATTAGAATTTTACCAACGCTATTAAAAGGCTACGAGGACTTTGTTATTATAATTTGTTAAAAATATTTTCTTTACGGAAGCATATTTAATTATCGAATTAGATTGATATTAGTTCCCCCACTCCCACACTCGTAAAAAAGAAAAAAGAATTGAATTGATAGAGTTTATTGAGCTAATTGAGCATTAAACTTAATATTGAGATGCTCATAGACTTAAAATCAATGAAGGGGCTTTTCTTTAGGCGGTTGGTAGTCCAGAAACTTACAACAAGAGAAACTAGATAAAATAACAGAGTAAATTACAATTTGCAACCCAAATTACCATTAAACTTTAAATCACGGCAATTAATTCTCTTATTCGAAATTTCAATTTTAGTTAGCCTTTTTCGTCCAAATCAATCGATAAATTGGATGAAAAAACGCGTGCAATTTCAGAATTGATAATCCATTATCGAATCAAGGTATTCATGGATTGATATCCCCTACAATTCTCTTTAAATTTAAGATTCTCAAATTTATAAATCTCATCCGTTCATTTCATATAAGCATTTAAAATAAGCCATGTTTCAGCATTTAATGGAAGCGCTACCCTTAAGGAATTTGGAACAGGATCCTCTTTAGTCCAAAATGGACTAGAGAGCATCCAGTTAATAGCCAAGATCTCTACAGAAATATCTTGGTGTCATAAATGGGACAAATGTCTCATTAATAAAAATAATATATATATATATTAAAAAAACAAAATAATAAAAAATTAAGTGCTGGCTAGCCACCCCAGTTGGGGTTGGAGGTGGCTGAAGTTTAGTCACCCCATGGCCCTTGGGGGTAGTCCGGCCACCCCGAAGGGCCAAATCAAAAAAATAAAATAAAAAATATTTTTTATTTTATAAAATTTCAAATTAATGTTTACGTGTCAATGCAAACCTGCAGTTGTATACTCGGTCTATTTCCCGGAAGTTGAAAACTGCTAAATCTCTCTTGATTTGGTATAGGAAGATCCACTTCTAGAAACTTTGGACAAGGTTATACCTCAGGTTTGTTATAGGATATCATCTTATGTCCTTTGGTCATGTTCTTGATTGGGACTATATCCACTTAAAAAAGCATGTTTCCAATATGAATGGATATTACATTTCACAGGATGCCTCTGTTGTTCCTGATTCTTTGAGCAATATCGACATCAGTACCATTGAACCGCTTCCAAGGCTTGAAACGATATTTGATGAGCTGCTACAGGAAGATGGGTATGAATTCATCGTTGCTTGACTCATGAAGAGTTATTTATGATGTCCTAAAATATGGGTTAAAAAAAATGTTGAATGAAGTAACCATCGTTCCATTGTCTATCTTATCTTTATAGTATGGCAACATGTATCACATTACGCAGTTGGTTGAGCGCATCTATTAACAAGACTCAATCTCCTCAGCAACTTGATTTGCCGCCCTTTTTGTTAAATTTTAAGTGATAACTTTACAGGCTAGTAGACCATGATGAGTGCCAAATATCATATATCTAGACCCCTTAACTTATGTTTGTTAAGCCCTTAACTTTGTTATTTTATGATATTTTTGATTAATTTTTGTGTTTTTGTGTTTTGCAGGTCATTAAAAGAAAACTGTGGTTTGAAGGAGGAAATTGCAAAGAAGTTGAAGTTCTCTTGAAGAGCGATCGAGCACATAGTGCCACAATCGGGCGCTCGATCGCATGCAAGGCACGCTCGAGCGCACGCCTACACCGTGGAAGCAATGATGAAGTCCCGAGTACGCTCGAGCGCACCTAGTGTGTGATTGAGCGCACTCAAACTGGCCTGGCTGAGCCGAAACCCTGGTTTTTTACTATTTATATTTGTGTTCTCTCTTGTAAAACGTATGTTGGGAGGCGTTGTTTATAGCCTAATTTCGACCTAGTGTTTTAAACTAATTATATTGCTTTTTTATTTTTAGAAATGAATTGATATTGATTCTTCAATGTTATCCTATAAAAGTTTTGAAAAAAAGTAGGCTTACAAATAAATTTTATCAAGTGATGTGTCACAATATGATTGGATTTCTCAAAATTTAAAAATAAAACTTAATTTAAACTTTAGAATAGTGTTAAAAACAAAAACAAAAAATGTTATCAGTCAGACTGCTAACAAAAAGGTTTTAGACTTTTTACTAAGAATTATTATATGCATGATATTAAAAATAGAGTATATATATATATATAAAAGCCTTGAACTGTCCTGTGGCTTGGCCGTGGGTTTAGACTTTAGAGTGACCCACATGAAGAGTTTTTAGAATTTGTTTTTTAGAATTTGTTTTTTTTTTTTTTTTTAAGGGATAGTTTAACCAAAAAGAATTAGTGAAATTAAAAAGGGTTGAAACATGAGATATCGACATTACTTAAGATTATGATTGCAATGCCACTTATACTTTTAAAAGGTGCAAGTAAAGTTTTCACAATATTTAATTTAAATAGTAGGTAAATTATGGAGATCGAGTTTGAAGAAAAAGAAAGTTTAAACTAGGGCATTACATATGGGCAAATAATATTCACAACTATTCACGCATGCAAATGCGGATAGTAAATATCACTATCCATATATCCTTATATAATATATTTATATATTAAATTCACCAAAACGATGTCATTTTGGTGATAATATACTACACAAGTATGGCCCAAACTATTTCAAAATTGTTTAAAATGTGCCTTACTCAAAAGACTATAATAAACCCATTACTTAAAATTAGTAAAATTATAATAATAATAATAATAATAATAATAATAATAATTAATTTAATCATTTAATTAATATTTTAATATTTTTTTCACATACGGGCTCAAATGACCTGAATAAATGAGGCTTCATACCTAAAATATTTAATTTGTTTTTTTTTTTAAAAAAGGACCAATATTTTGATTAAATTAATTGTACAGCTTTATGTGTCCAACGAGAACCGGGTTCGGGTCACTGTACCCGAAAGTGGGTCCGAATATGTCGGGTATGGGTGGTGCAAAGTTGGTTGTTTGTGTGGCAGAGAAAGATTGGCTAAGAGATAGAGCTAGCGTGGCATTTTTGTGTTGAATCCTGTTAAAGTGATCACAAGGTGGCATTTAATACCCTGCAACCACTATTGCCCTTTCCGTCCTAGGTTTGTGGAATTGTGGATGAAGGACAGACGACTGAAAGAGGAAACACCTGACGACTAAAGCTACAATAATGAATAATGTGTGGGAGTTGAGCATGTGAATTCAACTACTTGTCCCTTTGCTTTTACTTGTACCACACACTAATTATGGAGGGCAGGCAGGTAAGAATTTCAAAAGAGCAGGTGAAAATATAAAAATAAACGATGGAGACTCTGAATTCACGTGAATCTGAAAACTGACGTACAGTTGCTTTCATGTAAAACTAAAGCCTGCTCCGCCTATTTTTACAGTTGTTAGGCGAATGCGTTTAACGTTTTAAAGGAATTTGAAGCTGTTTAATTAATCGACTTGCGGGTGAACTTGTGGGTGGTAAGTCTTTAACTCTTTGCTGAGTTGATTGGAGTAATTCACGTGATATTGCAGCATGGAATTGATCAGAAAGTTGTGTGGAGCTTAAAATAGTCTAAATCCAGTTTTTACATCATCACATTATTACATGTTTTTGAAAACTTTATTCCCTTGAGCATTTAAGCATTCTGATCCTATTATTATTATTATTTAATCATCTCCAACCTCTAAGAAAATGAGATTATACCTGTTTGGCTGTGTTGATTGCCCAATTAACGTTACTTAGTACAAACATTTGCAAAAGGAATTAACATAAAATTGAGTCATATAACAAGAAAAAGGCAACCATTTTAAATTTTAATAATAAAGAGCAGTTGCAGTTTATGAAACATGACGAATCATAGGCTATTAGAATGGTTTAATTATTAATTAGTTTATTACTGTGTTGTCCCTCTAATTAAACATATAATTTCACTAGTAATTTCATTAGTTTATTACTGTGTTGTCAAAAGATTGCATGTGATAATCTTAATTATTTTAATGAATACCAGCTGGCTGATTTTCCAATATGCATGCATGCCTGAACTTTCTTTTTTTGGCAACACACTTTTGAGTTGAAACAATGAATGACTGTCTGTTTTGGGTAACAAAATTGCCCTTTCGATATGAAACGTACCCACGTGAAAGGAAGGGGCATCCCTCGGGCACCCAAAAAATAAATTGGAATTTATTTGTACAGCAATTGTTTCCATGCATGAATGATTTAAAGGGACCACAAACCCTCCGTCCACTAGTGACCAGTACACCACCAGTCTAAATCCATCCTTTTCCACGCCTGGGAGCTATCCACAGCATGCCAACCCACGATAATAGTCTATATCCTAGAGACCTCTTCACTAAGGAACTATATATATAATATATTATATATTTTAGAAATAACTATATTCGTAATTTAAGACAGGGAAATGCTTCTTTGTATAAAATCTCTTGGTATTCTATTCATTATTAGTTTTTTTTTTTTTAAAAAAAAAAAAATTAATAGTAGGTTGAGTATGCTAACTCAATAAAAATATATAGAAAATGAACACCAAAATATTTAGAAATGATTATTTGCATTATAAGGATTATCTTCGTAAAACGTATATGTGATAAACACAATAATGCAAAGAATTTGATTAATAAACCACAAAGCCATTTTGAAATGTTAACGGTTCGTTTATATTTGCGATTTTAAAAAGTACAATTAAAAATATTGATGTGAAAGCATAATTTTTAAAAAACTAATTAAAGCATTTGATAAAATTATAGTCTGACCTTTAAAATCACAATTTAATCTTTTAAATTGTATGTTTTAAAAAAAATATCTTAAATAATGCCAAATAATCCATAAGTTTACCAAATTGTGTTTTTTAAATGATGTGTCACACTTCACCATCTAAGGTGATTTATAATTTTAGTAAATAAAGGTATAAAAAGATAAGACTGAGATAAATCACTTTTAAAAAAAAAAAAAAATTGAACATCCTATCCTTTGTCTTTCACTCTTTCCATGTTTTGGCCCCACGTGTGCAGGGATGCAGGAGGGAGGGTGAGTGGGAGGAAGTCAACTCTGGAACCAAACCACCACGCAATACTGACTGTACGGATTCTGGGTCGCACACACGAAAACATCAAGTAGTCTTGGGGTGGGGTCTACATTGATCCTGGTCCCCCCAACCCCAACTGTTCTTGTCTTAATTTTAAAAAGACAAGAACAATTGGGGATCAGGATTATCAACTGTTTAGATTATCAATTGTCCTTGTCTTATTAAAAAATATTAAAATATAATAATATATTATTCAATTAAGATTATGTTAGTTTATTAATATTAAACAAAGCTACTATTAATTTATGTCAAAAGGAATTTGATCTCTCTTTTTTCTCAATGACGTTTTCCCCCTTGATGTGAGCATAGGTAAAGATTGTTTAGCATTTTATTATTATTATTATTTTAAAAAACAATTAAAGCAAAAAGTGGATACTTGAGTGGTTACTTTACTTGAACGTAATTGTAATAGCATTGGCATTCTTTCAACTTGTTAGTGTGATTGATGTGGAGGCTATTAATTCGAATTTTTTATCTCTCCTCTTTGTGTGGATATGTAAAAAAAAAAAGTCTGATTGATGCAGTCTTATAATAATAGCTTACGGTAATCAGACATAAAGTTGAAACCCAAATCCTCATATTTATCTAGCGACATAAAATTACCTTAAAACCACCGAAACGCCACATGAAAATTGCAGTGAACCCGATAAAGATTGTTTAGCATAATCACATTATTTGCATGATTTTTTTTTTCTATTGTATTTAGTAATTTGACATTCAGAATAGTCATGCTAACATTTTCTGTAACCTAAAAACCTTCAAAGAAGATCAGTGATTGGGTAGGCTTACTTAAGATATTTTTAAAGCACATAATTAATTTTGTAAAGTCCATATATAATTTGATTAATTATTTTTAAGCTAGCATTTTTAATACTTTTGCCATCATTCAAAAGATTTTATTGAAATTTTAAAAGACAAGAATCAAAGCTTCTAATAAATAGCTTGCAATAATATCACTGAGTGAATAATGATAATGCATGTCCCACCGCTGGGTATCCACCCCCCAAATAGAGTAATTTATTAACTATGTATCTTTTTCATTAAAAATAAAGTTAGTTATTTTGTAAATTAAATATAGTATATAATTCAAATTTGATCCCTTGTTAGAGAGGGAATCTCATTTTTAGCCAGAACAAATTTCAAAATGCAAACCCAAAAATGCCTGCTTCGATGGAGGAGGAGGGTAAAAATGTCAGACACTAGCCGTCCTCCCGACTCCCACCCAAAGGCTCTCACCAGGCCGGGATCTCCATCACTACGAAGTGAGTTCTTCCCCTAATTTCTTCTTCTTCTTTTTTCTTTTCTTTTTTTCCAAAAAATAATATAAAATCTCTCATATGTATTTAGGATAAAGGTGTTTTGAAAAAAATTCTGTGGGAGGTTAGAACTAGAATGGTTGGGAAAGGAAGGTTTCCTAGAACTAGAAAAAATCGTTCTTTGTGCTCTTTGTGGAATTTACCTACGGATATGCTTGTGTAATGTTGGCATGTAGGCTGTGTTTTCCTTGTTTTGGTTGTTTTTCTCAGCCTTTGTAAGGGCTTGTATGTTTGAGGAGTTGTTTTTCCCTGTTTTGGTTGGTCTTATCAGCCTTTGTAAGGGATTGTAAGTGTGATTGAGGAGTTGCTCTGTTTTTGAGCTGTGTTCTTAATGAAATTTCTTATTCGTCGGAAAAAAAAAAAAGAAAAAGAAAGATAAAGGTGTTTTGTTTTACAATTGCGTTCGAAAACAATTTTTTTGTCAAAATTATTTTTCCTTTATTACTTTCTTCTGCGGTTCTGATTTCTTACTATTTGGGTTCGCAGATCCTTATTATGGTGGGATACAATTACATGATATGTGTTGTTGTTGTTTTAATTTGAAATGCAGGTTTCCATCACCCCTGAGGTTACATCAAAGAAACTCATTTTAACTGAATCCCTTTTCTCTGTCCAACGTGCCGAACCAGAAAGGAGCGTCAGTTCAAAGTAGCAATCAAGTTCGCTTCTAAGCCTGACCTTCATGATGTGGCTGTCCGCAAGAAACCATCCAAGCTCTTTCAGTGGTTCTTAGAGCGGCACCATCAGAGATGTAACCTAATTTTTTTTCTTAGAAATATGTACATTTTTTTATCCTTGTATGTATAGATTGCCAAGATATAAGTCCTCTTACATGTATTAACTTGTTTGATTTTGATTGTAGTTACACTGTCGTGGGGAGGTCATTTTTCTCTCGTGAGTTGGGCGAACCGGGTGAGCTGGGTTCTGGTATTGAATACTGGAGAGGGTATTATCACGGTCTTCGTCCAACCCAAATGGGGCTTTCTCTTAATATTGCTATTGCTTCCATATATTCCTCTGGGTCTTTCAATAAGAAATGCACTAGTATTACCTTGTTTTGACATTTGACTCTCTTGTCGCAGATGTGTCCACTTGCGCTTTCTATGAATCCATTCTTGTGACCCATTTTGTTAGAAAACATTTTAATTTCAGTTCTGCAACGTGTCTGTCTGATCAAGATCGGCTGAAGGTTATTTTTCCTAACTTAGGATTTGGCTTTATGATTTAAGATGGTGAACATGCATGTTGCATTCCAAAAGAGTTTTTTATAAATTATTTTCAAATTTTTTGAGAGATAAATGTTGGTAGTTTTGATAAATGCCTGCGCCTGTTTAAGAGAGTTTTGCTCTAGAGGCATATAATATATTAGGATAAATGGCCTTCTCTCTTGTTTCCTTTTATAATCATTGGCGGGATGGTGTCCCTTCCTATGCACTACAAGTTTACATAAACTATCTATGTTTTTCTTTTCTCTGCTATTTACTTGAGAAAGTTTCTGCTGACATTTGTTTGTTGATGCATGCATAAGTTATTTCTTTATTTCTATTATTATTATTTTCATTTTTTCTATCTGTATCTTAAGTTTATGGAGTGATCCTCTTTTCTTTTTGATTCCCAGATTGAAAAGGCACTGAGAGGAATCAGTGTAGAGGTTACTACTAATAGGAACTTTTCCAGAAGGTACAAAGTCACTGGGGTAACAACCCAACCAACTAGCCAGTTAACGTGAGTCACTATGATTTTCTCCCTTACCATCATCGATTGTTACTGTCTCTGTCTCTCTTTCTCTGCATTACTTTCTGGTGTGTGCTTTTTTTAATTTGCTGATTATTATCTGATTTTTGATTCTATAGGCTTACTCTTGTTGAGAAGAAGACCAAAATATCAGTTGCTCATTATTATTATGAGAAATATAATATTGTGCTTCAGAATGTGAATCTGCCTGCCCTCCAAGCTGGGAGTGATCATACAACTCCTACTTATTTGCCTATGGAGGTTGTCTTATTGCTTCTAGACAGTTTTTTTTTCCTTTATTTTGTATGAGCATTATGTCTTTCATCTCAGTTTATGAAAGATTTTTTTTTTTGGCAGCTTTGTAAGATTGCTGCTGGACAGAGATACTCTAAGATATTAAATGAAAGACAAGTAACTAATCTTTTAAGCGCAACTTGTCAACGGCCTCAAGATAGGAAAAATAGTATCAAGGTATTTTGATGTTAATTTAGTGATAAATTGTTTTATCTCGTTTATTTCAACGGGGTTTCATTGAAATAAATTGAATTGAGACCTGCATGTGTCAGTAATGCTGTAATGAATTTTTCTCTTTCGTAGAATATGGTTAGGGAAAACAATTTTATTGGCAAGTCACTTGTAAGTATGGAGTTTGGAATTCAAGTAAGGGAGGAACATCTATTGGTTGAGGCTCGAGTTTTGCCACCTCCAATGGTAATTTTTGGTCTGTGTTTGTTTGAGCTCTTTAGGCAATCTTACGCTCAAATTTAATCTCACTTTCACTTTTGCAGCTTTTATATAAGAATGGATGGAGGAGAGACCAAAGAGAACAACCTATAATGGGGCAGTGGAACATGGGAAACAAGGTTAGATATTTTAATTTTGTAGTTGGTTGCTTGGTTCTAATAAATTATGCTTGTTCCTTTTCACCTATCTATTGAAAACCGTTAAATAGCATTACATATAATTACAACTATTTTGGAATATGAAGATATTTTAACCTAGACTATCCTTTGTGTTGCTAATATTGTAGACAGTGTACAATGGCGGTCGAGTGGATTTTTGGACTTGTGTGAACTTCTCTACGCTAGTGGACAGAAATTTTCCATCTGAGTTTTGTATCCAATTGATCAAAACGTACTGCAGCAAAGGCATGGTATGACTTCCATGATTAAACGATGAATTTTGATTGCATGATGTGCAGATACCCTTTGTGAATCTAAATAATTGACTTCGTGGATCCTTTTGTCCTGCCAGGATTTCAAGTCAAAACCTTTGATCCCCATACGATCAGCTCAGAGTCTACAAGTTGAGACGCCAATTAAGTACTCACCATACGACCCAGTGACGTTAATCGTAGGATGATCAGTCACCAGAGGAATATTTCCATTAATCGCATCATTTAACATAGTGTTACGACCCCCAACCTGTAAGGTTTTACTTTTCTCAGTTTGAAAATTGAAAACCCAAGAATCTTACAAGAATCAATCAAAAATCAAATAGAACAAACAATCCTTCACATTGATTTTGAGGGACAAACTTTCAAGATACTGATTATCACAATTTGATGCTTTCATGGGCTCACAACACTGAGAAACAATACCAAGTTCTGTTTCGCAGACTCGTTTAATTTTCTCTGACAACAGCAAGTAATCTTTTGAGCAAAAGAAACTGGTTCTTATCACAAAATCAGAACACCAATTAAGTACTCACCATGCGACCCAGTGACGTCAGGCAAAATAATTATCAATAGCTGAAGCCATTTTCCTCGCTATTGATAATCATCAAATTGTGATAATCAGTATCTTGAAAGTTTGTCCCTCAAAATCAATGTGAAGGTTTGCTTGTTCTATTTGGTTTTTGATTGATTCTTGTAAAATTCTTGGGTTTTCAATTTTTGAACTAAGAGAAGTAAAACTTTTACAGGTTGGAGGGTCGTAACACTGTGTTAAATGATGCGATTAATGGAAATATTCCTTTGGTGACTGATCATCCTACAATTATATTTGATACGGATATGTCACATCCCCAGTCAAGAGAGGACTCTTCTCCATCAATAGCAGTGGTATGTTCTTCAGTTTTCTTGCCCTTGTTAATTTAGTTGTATTAAATGGTTCAAATGATTGACATAGGTAATGGCTTCAATGGATTGGCCTGGGGTCACCAAGTAAAGAGGAATTTTCTCTGCACAGGCTCCTCATGAAGAAATTATCCAAGATCTCTATAAAGAACGTCCTGGGGGGGACTTAGTTGATCGAGGAATGATTATGTAGGAAGTTGACATGCATGGTGCTTTATTGCTGTTGAATTCTTTATTTTTTTTTGGTCTCACCCCATTCTCCATGGCACTTTGCAGGGAACAACTTCATGCATTCTATAGCTCAACTGGTGGATGTAAACCCCAGAGGATTATATTCTACAGGTAAAATTTGTTTTCAGTCATGAAAAAAATAAATTTTTTTGTATGTCTTGTCTTATATCAATTCGTTTTACTTGGCAGAAATGGTGTCAGTGAAGGTCAATTCAGTCAAGTTCTGCTTCATGAGATGGATGCAATAAGAAAGGTATTATAGATCTTGCTGTGAACTATGGAGTCACTGTATAGGGGGATACCAAGATGTGTCGAGACAAGAATGCCTGAATAGTTTGTAATGAGAGGGAACATATCACAATGAGAAGTTTCAAAAATTGATATGTTTGATTGTTAGATTTGATTTGAATCTAATAGTGTTGCTTTTTTTGTATTGTATATTGGTTTAATGCAATATTCTTTTATTTCTGAATGAATTGCTGCCTGTGCATTTCATACTTTATAATCATTAGTATCTTATGTGTACAAGAAGTCAAGTAACAACCATCAATCATGTTTTCAATGTGATTGAATAAGTGTCTTTTTGTTTCCTTATGTTGAGCATGGTTAGTTTGATGCAGCTCTAATTTGTAAGACTCTCTTCCAGGCCTATAGCAAAATGGAGGAGGGATATACACCGCCTGTTACTTTTGTGATAGTGCTGAAAAGACATCATACACGGCTTTTTCCTGAAGATGATCAGAAGGACCGTATTCTTCCAGGTTCCTAAGTTAATCTCCGTGATCAATTATCAATTTTATTTTTTGGTTTCTTGAACACCACTGATTTTGTTGAATCTCTAATGTGTAGGTACTGTTGTCGATACCAATAGTTGCCATCCAACAGGGTTTGACTTTTACCTGAACAGCCATGCTGGAATTCAGGTAAAACTAGAGCCATTTGGTTGAATTAACTTTCGAAGCACTCTGTTCTGTGAGTTATGAATGGGTTCTTATGCATGCATACAGACAGGATGATTTGTAAAGAAATAATTTGAATTTTCATTTGTAATATTGCTTGCACTTGTAGGGAACTAGCCGACCAACACACTACCGTGTGCTGTATGATGAGAATAAATTCAGTGTAGATTCATTGCAGACGTTAACAAACAATCTATGTTACACGTAATTTCCTTTTGATACTCTTTCTTTCTGTTTTCTGTTACTCACAGTGTCCTTTTCAGGTTTGCAAGGTGCACAAGATCTGTTTCCATAGGTCTGATCTCCTCCTTGCTTTTTCTTGTTCCTTTTAGATTTCATCTAAATTAGCATTAAGTTGTGGATGCAATTTTAATCCACTGAAATTATATTTGCATATGCAGTGCCACCTGCATATTATGCCCATTTGTTGGCGTTCCGGGCAAGACACTACATTGAGGGTGAGGCATTGGCCCGCGGCTCTACAGGAAGAAGTGAGGGCAGAGTGAAGTGCCGGCCCCTTCCTCAGACCACAGACAATGTGAAGGATGTGATGTTCTATTGCTAAATCCGTCCGCCTTCCAGTTGCTTGGTTTCTTTTGGATGATTACTCACATAGTTAAGTCTAACTTTTTGGTAATACATTCTTTTCTTTGCATCAGAATGAAAATGGAGTACATGAATGATATGGTATAGTTTATGTTGGCAAGGCTTTTGAGATTTTGATTTTCTTTTTTTGGTGATTATCTTCACATTTGTGCAAGCTTTTGGCTATGTAACTTGCACATCTAAACAGTGGTTGTAATGGTGTGTATGCTTCACACTGCAAAGAAAATGGAAATATTCTTGCGAGTATGTTTTATTATCCTTTATTTTTGAGCAGCAACTGCTAGCTTTGTCCTTGCAAGGATTAGTGTTTTCTTTTCTGTTAACTAAACAATAAACCCTTGTTAAGAATCCCAAAACTGTTGGGTAATATTAGTAAATGGTATTTGAAATTCCCATGATTTTGAATAAAATATTTCAAATAAAGTAAATATAAATGAAATTTTGTCGAAGCCAAAGAAGGGAAAACGCTCGAAGAAGTTGCAGAGGATTACCTCGACGACGACGAGCTCCTGAAAAGAGGGCTGCTGCAAGCGGCGGCCACAACTAGCGATGCAAGGGTGAAAATGTATGACGTCCATGATCTGCTGCGAGAGATCATCGTGACAAAATGTGCAGGCAGAGGCAGTGCAGCAAAAAAGGTGTGTTTCTCATCTCAACTGCGCTCTGTTCTTGTTTGGGGTGGTAGAAAAGATATACATAGGAAAATTGTTTCCTGGCGCTTTTAGGCTGCTCCATGTGTTCGATTTGCAGAACTCGCGTATACAAAAGTTCCCAGTTGATATTGCGAACCAAAATCAAAAGCATTCCAAGCTTTATAGGGAAGTTGCAGAACCTTGAAACTTTGGATCTTAAGCATACCCGTTGAGATCTTGAAGCTCCCACGACTGCGCCATCTTCTTGTATACCATTACAAGCTTGAATCTTACGAGTATTTTCACTTGAGATATGGTTTTAAGATCCAGGGGAATATAGGCACTTTGCGATCCCTGCAAAAGCTCTGTTTCGTAGAGGCAAACCAAGGCGGTGGGACTATAATGACAGAGCTGGGGAAACTGTTTCAGCTTAGGAGGTGGGGCATTGTGAAGCTGAGAAAAGAAGATGGGAACTCTCTGTGTTTGTCGCTCAAAAAGTTGACCAACCTTGGTGCTTTGTCGTTGACTTCAAGTCTTCAATAGAGGAGGAAGAGATTCTTGGTTTGGAACACCTTTCTTCTCCGCCTCCATTGCTTCTATTCTATTCTGTTCTATTGAATGTGGGATATGGATATTCCCTGATATGCATGATTATATTTCTTTTTTGGCTACCAACCTTACTAGAAAAGCAGGTAAAGACAAGAGAGTAATGCGCCAATTAATTCATTAATCTACCCCAAGGTTTTGAATAACATTGGATAATCACTTGGCTTATTAAACTTAATGGGACTGATCTCTACAAGACTACAATCTTACACCAAAATTTAAAACATTATAAATTATAATTTAACAGTCTCTGTCATGACTTATAGTTGTGGAAATCGCCATTAGATTCAAAATTTAATGATGATCCATCTAAAATTCAATAATAATTTTCTTTGCCACACCAGGAAGTATGTACTTAAAAGGTGTAACATTTATCTTACAATTTTAGTGTAAATTTAAAGTGATAAGTCTGATTTTATCTAAAAGAGAAGTAAAAATAATAAAGAGAAATGATATCCAAACTTTATAGCTTACGCTTACTTTTTGACTTGGCAATCAAAATTTTGCCAACTTTGAAATTTGTGTAGATTTTTCCCAATAATCAAATTTTGTACCAAATCTAATCTTCATAAAATCAGGCATTATAACATTCTAATAAAGATGTATTATCTTGAGCAATCAAGAACTCAACACACTTCAATTATAATATTTTCAAAGTTTACAACTTCTATGAAGATTGAAGTTATTGAGACAGAGGGAAAGGCCGGTGCTTATGCAGCTTTCTATGAAGAAAGTTGTGGAGTTTCAAAAGTCTTTCAAGTCGGAATGTCATTTGTATATCTATCACCCTTGACAACATCCTCGGAAGCAAATGATTCAAACTCAGCCATTTCTTTTGGTGTAAGTTTCACAAACAGAGCTCCAATATTCTAGTTAAAGTTTTCAATCATGGTGGTTCTTGGAATGAGACACACGTCATTCCCTTGGTGATGAACCCATGCCAATGCTAGCTGCGATGGGGTGCAACCCTTCCTCGTTGCCATTTCGTTAACACGTTCAAATACGATTTTGTTATGCTCCATGTTTTCAGGTTGGAACGTAGGAAGAGACCGCAAGCAGTAAAGTAAATACATACATCAGCATTAAGACTGAAATCACAGATTAATGAATGCTTATAAGCACTAAGACTGAAATTAGATTGTGTAATTCATGAAGGCAATGATGTTTTTTTATTATTATTATTAATTTTTTTTTTTGATGAATAAATTTATATTAACACCAAAAAATGAAGTACAACACACTTGCAGAAACCTGCTAAATCCCCACGGCCATTAGGCCTTACAACAATCAGCAAAACCATCCCCAACAAACTACCAAAAACAAAGCCTATCTCAGTGCAACAAAGAGCAGTACCACTATACAAAGATGCTACTCCAAACAATCAGCCCAAAACAGAGGAACAACTTATCCGTACTAAGCTTCCCCAATTCAGAGGAACAACTTATCTGTACTAAGTTTCCTCCTTCAGCTACCCAGCAGCCATACTTGGGCAGCATACGCCCAAGATTGAAAGGCAGCAGAGCTAACATCTAGCAGTGAAGCTTACAGCCAACAGTCAACCAGACTTACATCAGAACAAAAGTTGGGATATCCCAATTAGCACAAAGAGATATATTTTAATTTTAATTTGGGGGCATGCATCAGGTGCTATCATAGTTTGGGGGGTAAAAGTATAAAATAAAAAAATTTGGGAGGGCATATTCTAATTTTTTTAAAAAATTATAAGAGATTTTTTTTTTTAAAAAAAAAATTTGGGAAAACATGGGGCTTAGGGGGGCTCCATGTAGGTTTGACCCTGATAAGGTGATCATCACTACATAGAGCATTCCCAGTAGTTATCCTAAAGCTGTCTTCTTTCCTTACATGTAGGAAAAATCTAAAAAAAATCACAAAAACTCATCTACAACAGCTTCTCTATATCTTCCTTATACATTAGGATTGCTACATTTGAACCACCCAATATATTGGATTCAACTGTAATAATCCACATGGTTTATTATAATTATAAAATGACAATATTCTCTCTCTTCTCATACCTTCATATGCAAAATAAATGAATATAAAAATAAAAAAAGTAAAAATAATAATATTTTAATGTTATAGAGAAATATAAATGGAAGCTACTGTGGAGTGTATTTGAATAGGAAAACAAAAAGTAGTTTTGTTCCTTAAATTTAGGAAAAATAAGAAGAAAGTTGATGGATGGAACATTACAAATTTAGCGGTAATTAAAAGAGGGCAAGTTTTTCTTAATTTTAGTAAATGTAAGATGCTACAATTACCATCACATTATTAGTATTTATGCACTGAAATTGTACTTATAATCTCATATACAATGAATTCGTCAGTGTTTTCAAGATGGGTAAAATTGTCCAACAAATTAAAATGACAATTTTGCTCATTTGAGATGAGCAAATGAGGTGTCTTTTAATCACAATTTGATTAAAATTAAACAAACTCAATGGTGATTTAGAAGTCACCTCATTATCGGAGAGATACACGTTAAGAGTGACTTCTAGCATTACTTGATTGCGATCCTATTCTAATGCGAAAAGCGTATTCTAATTTCCACACCCGAAAGTGTGAAGGCTTTCAAATGAAGAGGATTCTATTTCGACGTGGAAAAGGGTATACTGATTTCGACTGAGTCAATACACACCCTTTGTTAGCTTCCACACTTGAAAAGTTTAAAGTTTTTCAAAATGTGTTTTGGTTTTTGAAGGGTGTTTTGTGGTTTGTTTTAAAAGAAAATGGCAGGGACAACAAACAAAAATGTTTGAAAAATCTGATAATTATTGTCTGAAAATTATTTTTCAGTATTTGAAAAAGAATTATTTAAAAGTTTATCAAGTATGCTCGTGAGTTGCGACACTAGAGTGGCAAGATATTTTGTTGCCGGAGAAAAAAATAAAGAGCGATATTTTATTCGTTTAGATCCGTAGGGAGGATATCTCAGATTTCCCTCCTTTACACGTGGCTAAATCGTAGCAAGTACATTTGACGACGATCCACTCTCACTCTCTCCCATTCCCAGAATCCGGTGGAACCTTTACGCTATCGGAAAGCGCGCGGTGCCGAGACGAAGCAACTCACTCTTCAACGTAATGGATTCTTTGTTTGTGCCCTTGCATCGCTCTGTTGCTTCATCTTCTACGTGCTCGCGAAGCGATCCTCGCAAGCAATTCCACTTCCTTCGGAACCTTCCGAATGTCTCTTTCTTGAGGTCCAGAGTTTCTCTACCTCTCCACGATCCGGATTTGAAGAAGGCGGAGGTTTCCGAACGCTCTTCTCGGATCGTCTGTGCCGTTTCGTCTACTGAAACCAGGTATACATTTTACTTCTTCGTTTACTCGCTTTCTTATGTGAAGGCTTTCAGTGTTTCATGGCTCTCTGTCTGGTTGCTTGAGAAAACTGACCGAAGAAGAACGAGTTTGTTAAATCACGAGCAGCTGGGAGGAACTTTTTGTGAAATTGAATCTAATTTCATTTTTGTTTTCCTGCCTTTTCTAAGCAACCAAGCGGATTTTGTGCGTTGTTTGTGCCTATTTATTTGCGTGTTTGCACGTCTTATTGAAATGGAATAGCTTCATTGCGTTTTACACGTCGCTTTTAATGTGGAAATTTATAATCTCGAGTGGGGTGCTAGAACAAAATGGAAGCTAATGGAGGCAATTTAAGTGCCTTGGCAACAACTCAAATTTAATTTTTCGTTTCTTCATTTCACTTGGTACCTTCTATTTTTTGAAGGTATCTTTTTTTTTTTTTTTTTTGATAAATTATTTTTTTGAAGGTAACTTGCGAGTTAGCTTTCATTTTCTGTAATGTCTATGCCCATTCATTTTGATTGATTTCTGCCTTATAAAGCTATATAAAACACATTGGACCGTGGAACATATCCAACGTATTCTAAAGTTTAGAATTCTGGTACGAGACAAGGGATGATGGACTTGTTTTTTTTGGCAGAGAAGAGAAGACGAACATGAGTTCTAAGTCAGGACGTGGGAAGGTGCGGCTTAATCTTAGATTGGATCATCAGGTTAAATTTGGTGAGCATGTAGTGATTTTGGGATCAGCGAAAGAATTGGGATCCTGGAAGAAGAATGTTCCGATGAAGTGGACAGAGAAGGGATGGGTATGTGAGTTCGAATTGAAAGGGGGAGAATCCATTGAATATAAGTTCGTGATTGTGAGTAAGGACAAGAGTAAGGTATGGGAAGGTGGGGATAACCGGGTCTTGAAGCTGCCCATGGGAGGGAGTTTTAGAATGGTTTGTATATGGAATGCAACAGGGGAGTCTGTGAATTTATTGCCTTTGGGCTCGGGGGAAAATGAGGAGAATTATGATTTGGGTGACAATGGGTCTGTGGTTACTGATGCTGCTACTCATTTGGAGGCGGGGACGAGTCCTTTTGTTGGGCAATGGCAGGGGAAGGCTATCTCTTTCATGCAATCGAATGAGCATCGAAACCGGGAAACAGAAATAAAATGGGACACTGCAGGTCTTGAAGGATTGGCTCTGAAGTTTGTTGAAGGTGATCGAAGTGCGAGGAATTGGCGGAAAAAGGTACTGCTACTGATAATGGTTCTTCCTACCTTTAGATTGATGGCAATTGTTCAAGGGATTTCAAAACAAATGTTGTTTCAGTTCAGCTTATGAATTGTTTATAACTGCAGTGTGTTCCAGGCTACATTTATATATGTATGTATGTTGTTGTGTGTGTGTGTGTCTTAACATTCTGTGTTCCATGCTACATTTATCTATGTATGTTGTCTGCTGTGTGTGTGTGTGTGTCTTAACATTCCGTTTACAAAGTTGTCCTCAAGATTAGATGCTGTGATTTCAGAACATAAATGACAGATTGTGATGTCTTTAGTTTGCCATTGAGAGGATTTCTTGACATCATTTATATAAAAGGCTATAATGGCTATAGCCTGAGTAAAGTTCTCCTACGTTATCAAAAAAAAAAAAAAAGGGGGCTATAATGGCTATAAATGTATTATTGTTGTTGTTTTAGTAGTTGCAGTTACTGCAATTATAATTATTACGAGATAAACTATGATAGAGCTGTGTCTTGTCAAGGTTGGTGAGGCCTCACCTGTTTTTATGTACCTTGGTATAATTATTTACTGAGTTAAACCATTTATATAGATCTACATATCATAAAGGTGTTTTTTTTTTTTTTTGGGAATTAGACAAGTATATCTTTGCATTTACTTGAACAACGAATAGCATTATAGATAGGCAAAAAACAGTGTGCTTTTTTTTTTTTTTTCCTAAAAGGAAAAAAGAACTAAATTCATATTTTTCATTTTGTTATCTGGTTATATATAGCAGCCTCAATCCTTTTGAATAATTTAAATTGTCAGAGAAATTGATTAAAGTAAGTAAAAAATATGTGATGCCCTACCAATCTTGATGGGGCGATGATTATGGTTGTTGTTGTTGCTCATTTGTGGTGGTCATGGCATTTGTGCCAGTCTGGATGCATTTTATATATACTGTTTCCATGTTTTTACTGAACTCTTATACAATGAGGCCCAACACATTTAATACCTTCAAGGTAGTTCACTACACTTTTTTATTTGATAAGTAAGCTAGGCCTACGATGGACAATGTCAAGCTAGGTCTCTGTAGGTCCTAGGACAAGCTTGAAACTAACAAAAATTAACACTGGCAACCACATTTTAAATTTTCTTTCTGTGACCTAATGCGACATCGATTATTTTGATTGTGTTAAACTTCATTTTAAAGAATCTGAAATTGGAGATTTCTAGTGTAGTGACCAATAATATAATAAAGCCTTTGTTACGTGGCTATAAAGTGATACTGAAACCAGGAGCCAGGTCCCATCTGCTAAATTCAAGTTTTCCTCTTGAAAAAAGCTAGGAGAAAAATCAAGAAAGGTATAAACTGTGGGGAGAAAGAGCTGTGTGGTGCTTCGTAAGGGAAATGTGCTTGAATATGTGTCTGAATCTTGGAAGATTATACATCTGAGTCTGTTAGGGCTTGTTGTGTAGATGTCTTTTGAGTCCTTGTCAAGCTACTTACACTTCCACTTTGTCTGCTGCTCGGGCTGGCATGGCTTTTTTTTTTTTTTTTAATCTCTGAATCTTGCAGTACTTGGTCCTGCATGTCCTTTGACTGGTTGCCATATCGCTTCTATTGAATGACAAGGCTAGTAGTTAATTTTATGTTTGCATGTTTTTTCCTTTTTTGCATATGGTTGTGGGTCTTAGACTTATGATATCTTCTCTTGCATGGTATTTTCATTGTCTTCCATGGTTATTTTACTTGTATCCTTCTTTCTTTCGTTGTTTTCTTCAGTATCTATTTTCATTTAAAGCAATTCAATTGTTGTTATGAAGCTGATCTGGATTTAATACTCCATTTTCATGTTTGTGTTTTGTCAAATTTAACACTTATTATAGAATAGAGGGATTATTTTACTGCCCAGTTTGTTGTTTAACTTGATTAAATAATCTCTTTCTTTCTTTCTTTTCTTTCTTTGTCTTTTATTGGTGAAGCTTGAAGTTGTACGTGAGCTATTAACGGAAAGTTTACAAAGTGAGGACCGGTTGGAGTTTCTCCTTTATTCAGCCATATATCTGAAGGTTTTCTTTGATACTTAGTTTCTATTTCTAACTTCAAGTTGATACTTGCATGCTCTTCTTAGATATTTTTCTTATGCAGTGGATAAACACAGGGCAAATTCCTTGCTTTGAGGATGGAGGTCATCACCGGCCAAACAGGCATGCTGAGATTTCCGGGCTTATATTTCGTGAATTGGAACGAATTTCTTGTAGGAAAGACACTTCACTTCAGGTGGTCTTCCATTTTATTTGGAATGGATTTGGAATAATCATCTCTTTATAGTTTTTTTTTTTTTTTAATAAGCAAATCAATTTCAATTTCAGTTCACCTTTAGATTGATATTTGATCCTGCCTCTTTTTCCTTAAATACCATTCTGAAACCTTGGTCTTGTTAATCAATAAACTAAGCCAACAAGCTTGGGAAAGCCAGTTCCTTGTTACATGTACTTGATTTGGAGGACCTTCAATTCCAGCATTTTGATCTCTCAAGAACTTGATCTATTGCATTCAACAAAGACCACATTATACAAACATTTGATTATAGTACTCTTACCTTATAATTTGAATTAAGAATACCATGGATAGTTGCTTAGGTAGCTTTGGCAATTGTTGCTTTACATAATAATCCTGGAGGCCAGAGATACAAGTGCTCAGAACAGGGAAAAGAAAAGCTGGTTCAAATTGCAATCGGGAAACTGTCTCTTAGATGAGTAGGAAGATGAGTACTGCCTCATATCTCTTCACTACAGAATAATGTGGTCTTAATACTTGCTTGTCGCTAATCATTAGGTCCCTGAATTTTGTTTATTTTTATTCTGTTGTTTTACTTTTCAGATTGTGCCAGCAAGAAGAATAAAACCCAAGATCCTACCCCCAACCCAATTGTGCCTCTCGTTGCAGAGGAGTGCTAGGACTTAAGTAGCTTATTTCCATTATTTAGCATGAAATGATGTTTGATAAGCCCAAAGTATCTTTGATTTTTTTTCATAAAAAATTTAAAATGATAAGAAGATGAAAGAAAAGAGAGAGAGAGAAAAAAAAAAGAATTGTTACCTTCTCATAGTGGCCTGCTATCCATTCACGTGTTCCAAAAGATGTATGTTATATGCAGAAATGACCAGAAGGTGAAAAGAATGGCAAATTGATATTATGACTTTAGTGTGCATATAGTCTTATATGCATTTCTTTCTTTTAGGCTTTATGCTTCTTTTGTGTCTCTCAGCTAATGGGTTTTCTTTTGTTCAGGAAGTGCTTGTTATCCGCAAGATTCATCCGTGTCTGCCTTCTTTTAAGGCAGAATTTACTGCATCTGTTCCTCTAACTCGTATTAGAGATATTGCTCATCGGGGTGATATCCCTCATGATCTCAAGGTTTCCTACTTTGCAGAGTTTGAATTGATTTGTATTGTAATCAGATGATGTGTTACTTAGTTTACATTTTGCGGATTCCAGCAAGAAATCAAGCATACAATACAAAACAAGCTTCACCGTAGTGCTGGCCCAGAAGATTTAGTTGCTACGGAAGCCATGCTTGCAAGAATTACCAAGAACCCTGGGGAATATAGTGAAGCATTTGTGGAGCAATTCAAAATTTTTCATCATGAACTCAAAGATTTCTTCAATGCTGGAAGGTCTGATATGAAGTTGGTCTTCATTATATAACATACCAAATCTGCTTCCAATGCATCTTGCGCCTTTTGGTTTGATCTTTTTCAAATTTACATTTTTCTTAGAAATGATGAAATTGTGTGAATTGTTATCTCTATTTACATATATTTCTCTACAAATAATTATTTTTAAATTTTACTTGCATTGTGCCTGTGAGTTGACTGAATAACCTTATTGACCTCAATTAACATTTGTTTCTAGACTATTGTTAAAGTAATGATTAAGTGATTAAATTTATCTCATAAAAATTATCTCTTAAAAATGATAAATTTAAGAGATAAATTTAATCACTTAATCCTGAGATTGAACATTGACTCCGTTAAATCATACCCCATTTAAATTAAATATTCCATGTGTTGGGTCTCACTTATTAAAAGGGAGTTTGAGCCCATACGTGAGGGGGAGTGTTAAAGTAATGATTAAATGATTAAATTTATCTCTTTCTAGCAGTTTAAGCTTTTGGGATAACTGGTAACAACTATAAACTTCTTCTTTTCTTTTTTTTTAAAGATTTTATTATTAGCATTATTGTTGTTCCTAATTTCCCTTTTAATAAAAGCACCCTCTGCTATGAGTGTTGTGGTCCTACCTGCTTCAACAATGTCATTTATGGAAGAATGGATGTACTATCTAGAAACTAGAGGCTGAAGCACTAAATTTTGTCGAGGAATCTGCCACGGAGTTCCCTTCTTTGTAACATTCTGTAAAGCGCAGAGATCCACAAAAGCCTTTGAGTTTCCAACCATCTGTATTGAAAACCAAAGAGGTGGTGAAGTTGGAATTAGACCAGTTAACAAAATACATGAATCTGATTTTGAAGTTATAGGAAGGAAAATATGAAGCCAGTCAAGTGTTGCAGTAACCTTTGCCACTCTAGTATACCGACTCCAGTAGCAGTGAGGTCCTTTAGTATCCCAATAAATCAACAATGAAGAATGAGGATTACCAATAGAAAGAAACATCAATGCAAGGTTCAAAAAATCTGATACTTATTTTACCTAGTGAACCCTGTGAGCCTATTTTTGGGGACTTTGAAGTCTGGGTGATTTTTGAGTATTTCAGAGATGATAATATCACTGGATGGTTGGGAGTAAAGAACTACTTAAATCATCCAGCCATCCCCAAAATCACCTACATTTACCAAACAGGAACTAGAAAGAGCTTTATAATTACATCAGCACTCTGTCAAGTTAGAAATGTGCTACAATTTAAGCCTTGAGTCGTGAATAAGTTGTCTGCCTAAATTTATTATTGATGTTCCCTACATTCTATACTTCTAGAAAACTTGCTCAGACAATGAGTACAAACATAATCTACATAAATGTGACATCCTATCTACAATTTCCTTTATTACATATCAAAAAAAGAAAAGCAAAAGAATTTTGTGAGTTTAGATAATGTCATTGTTATCCATATAGGCCATGTTTTATATTCTATTCTGGAGCACATTCTTTACCTCTGAAATAAATTATCATAATCTGAGTGTAGAGAATGTTCCGGATATCTTTATGTTCTATTTTGGAACATATTCTCTATTTGAAAAGTGAATCATAACATAAAAAATTGCTTCTCTTTGTTGTTTGAAGGAGTGCTATTGATGTTAAATCATCAATTGTCTCAAAAGCTTAAGCTAATAAGGAAAAATGAATTTAATCATTTAATTAATATTCTAATACTTTCCGCACTTGTGAGCCCAAATTCTCGCTGAATATTGGATTCCAACATGTGGAATATTAACTTTAGGAGATATAAAATTGAGTCCAGGTTTGAACTTAGGCCTTTTGCTATGATACAATGTTAAATCATCAGTTGTCTCAAAAATTTTAGTTGATAGGAAAGATTTAGTTTCATTTAATTAATATTCTAACAATTGATTCACTTAATAATTTGAGCAGTGGATTCCATGACCAGTTTGTCTTATAAATTGATTGAAGGCTAGACCAAAGTCAAAGTTAATATCTTGCATACTTTTGTTTGATGTTTGGATTTTTCTGTACCGTTCCCCCTTCCCCTCCCCTCTCGTTTCCACCATTTTATGACCCATTCTATGTAGTGATTGTCCATCATTTGAAAGTTCTATCTAAAATTGTATGGACCACCCAAAACCTATCATGAACATTTACAATGGTTTCAAAAATTAGTTCTGCATCCCAAGTGACCAAAAACTTGCATGACCTAATTTACTTATACTTGAGGAATAGTTTATTGTAATCTATGTGCATTGAGTTTGGCTCAACTTCCAAGTTTAAGTTCAAAAGTTTTGACTTGGGACAAAGTGCTCCAATGATAAGTTTGTGCTTGCTTGTGATTGCAACATCCTGAATTGGTTAATTAGACATTCATTTGTGCTTGTGTGCTTTTGCAGCCTTACTGAGCAACTGGAATCAATCCGTGAATCAATGGATGAGCATGGCCATTCTGCTCTGAGATTGTTTTTGGAGTGCAAAAGGGTGGGTATCCATTTTTCAATCTTCTTAATTTTCATCCATTGATGCCATTTATCTTTATATGTGGCATCTGAAATGTGAATCTGAACACGCAAACTTTAATTGTTACCCAATACCCCTTGATTGAAAACTTAATAGTGTTGCTGACTATTCATATGTGCGCCAGTCTCCAGCTTTAAGTCTCTTACACATGTATGGGAATAAAGGTTGATGTATTCAATTATATGTGTAGGAATTTGAGCGATATGGTTACATGTAAGACATAAGCATAGCTATTCCTATTTCTATCTTTGGACATATGTCTCTATTTACGACTATCAATTTAGTAATTTGAGCTTTTTTAGATCTCTTTTTTGCTATTTGCTAGGCTTCTCTTTTGTATACTTCCTGTGTACTTGGGTTGCGCTCTTGCGCTTTTTAATGAAATTGCGGTTACTTATAAAAAATAAAAAAAGTAGGGATTATAATGAGTGGTTATTCCTGTCGATGTTCCCATTTTCTGTAACTTGACTATAGGATGATAGTCAAAGCTTTGAGGACACAAGTTGTGAATGAAATTGTTCAATCTGGTGTCCAATATGGCAACCCCACTTTTTGGAACTCTAAGATTAGCCCTAAGATGAGTCCCAATATCACCATGAACACCTGCTTGATAGCCATTGAATGATTGTATCATTGATTTGAGTGTTTATGAGCTTCTTGAAAGCGTGGAGTTATATTCTGTCCATTTGAGGTTCCACTGTGATAGATCCATAGGTATAACTTTTGAGCCTTTACCAGCCTTAGGGGTGTAGAACTCAGGCTACGTTTGGTACACTGGAATGATGATTCCTGACGAATAGGAATGGGCATTACTATGAATACAATAAGCTGGAATGGAATGACAATTTTTTAACCGGAATTGAGTCATATTTTGTCCAAATTTCCTAAAATACCCCAACTCTAAAAACTTCTTCCCAAACAACCATTTTGTTTTATTTTTTTTAGCAAAAAAAAAAAAAAAAAAGGGCCACCCTAACGAAAGCTCCAAGGGTGGTGCAACCACCCCCTATTGGCACTAGGCATGGTCGCACCATCCCCGGTGCTTTTGATCCTGAGGGTCTCTAGGGTTGGTGCGACAACCCTTGGTGCTTTTGTTTGGGTAGCTGACCACCCCCAAGTGGTGGTTGCACCACACCCGATTGGCATTGGGAGTAGTCGCACCACCCCCCATGGTTTTGACCCTGAGGGTCTCTAGGGTTGGTGCGACAAACCCAAGGGGGTGGTCGGCCACCCATGGAGACCTTTTTTTTTCTCTGAAAAAAATGGTTTTTTGGGAAAAGGAAATTAGGCTATTCCATTCTTGGGAGAATAGCCATTCCTCTCCTTTTTTGGGAGGAATAACTATTCTTCAAAATGAGGAATAGCCATTCCTGTGGGATGGTTATTCCCCAAAATAATGAAAAGGCCAAATGATAAAATGACTATTTTATAGGAATAGCTATTTCATTCATGGGTCCATTCTTGTGTACCAAACGTGACCTATGTCTTTGGTGCCCGAATTTTACCTACTGCATGAGATTTCTACAGCCAAGCTTGCTGTAAACCTCACTCTTAAATTTTTGTGCAACTCTGTTTATTTTTTTGGTCATTTTCTCCTGCAAATTTATCCTGATCGTTGCCATTATGCTCAGTATCACCTTTATGCTTTGTTCTCTAAGCCAAATTCAAATTAGTGGTGACGTCGTTAGAAACTCTAATCCTGATAGTCTTGATGTGTTTGTATGTGTGTGCATGCTTGTATAGAGAGTTTGAAGTTGTTTCTAGATAATTTGAGTTTCATTGTGATAGTCACAGTTCTGTCACTGTAAGTCTTCAGTCTTCACGAGTTCTATCTTTGAATCTTCAGTCTTCATGTGTCCAACAGATCTGAGGTTGGAGTTTAGTTACATATTACAGGAGACCTATGTAACCATTCATTGTTTAAAAAGAACAAAAAAAAAAACAAAAACTCTCTGTCCTTGTTTCTTTGATTGTGTGGTCATCGTTTGGTCCCTCATTCTGAACTCTCATTTGTCTATGTGTTGTGGTCAGTGGATCAGATCCTATTTCTAACTTGTGCAGTTGGCCATATCAAGCTTCCAAATGCAAAGTCGGCTCTTATTTTTCATTTTCAAGTTTTAAGTAGTTTTGAGATCTATTTGTGCATTTATGTTTACTATGGTACTTACATTTGTGTGGAAGTGCCTCCAGAAACAAATTAACATTGTAATTGATCCTTGAGCTGATCTTAATCAGTTTAGTTGTGGTATCTGATCATAAGTGGCAAACCTTTGTTTATTTCCAGAGTTTGAATGCTGTTGAAGAATCAAGTAATGCTTCAGAAAACATAGACACTGGTCTGTTCAAAACCATGCAATCTTTGAATGCTCTCAGAGAAATAATTGTGAAGGGTCTTGAAAGTGGCCTTAGAAATGATGCCCCTGATGCTGCAATTGCTATGCGTCAAAAGGTGAGATCTTTTTAAGTAATTATTTGGCATAAACTTTGAAATGAACCATATAGCTTAGTTGGAATTTGATTGTTCTCTCTCTTCTCTTTGGCGGACAGTGGCGTCTATGTGAGATTGGGCTTGAGGACTATTCATTTGTTCTCTTAAGCAGGTATATTCAATTCTAGGCTTGCTTATTACTTGTTCTTAGATAATGGAGATCACAAGCACATTCTTAAATTTTGATAATGGTGTGTTAGTTATTCCAATAACTCTGAAATACATTTCTTTCTCTGAATCATCCACTTGTTGGGCATCTTCTTTTTTAATTTATGAATAGAGAAAAAGGCAAAGCTCAAGTATACGAAAAGTATACAAAAGAGACAACCACCTTAATTGCGTCCGAAATCTAGAAAGTTAACAAGATCTATAAATGCCTTGCTGACACGCATTAATTTAAATAGATTCGTCAATGCGCTTGAAGCCATGGGAGGGGCTCATTGGCTGACAGAGAGTGTTGAATCAAGGAATATAAGAAGCTCTTGGAATGATCCTCTTGGTGCGCTGGTTGTTGGCATTCATCAGTTAGGATTATCTGGTTGGAAGCCAGAAGAATCTGCTGCTATTGAAAATGAACTCCTTGCATGGCGAGAGAGAGGTCTCTCTGAAAGAGAAGGTACACTCATCATCTTTTTTGCCTTAAGTTCTTATCAACCATTTGACTCGTTTAGTAAAGTAGTTATGCTTGCATAACAATTCATAATCCTGGTCCTTTTTTTCTTGTCTGAATAAATGATGAAGGAAATGAAGATGGCAAGATAATCTGGGCGTTAAGGCTTAAAGCTACTCTTGATAGAGCAAGGAGGTTAACTGAAGAATACTCTGAAGCACTTCTTCAAATATTCCCTCAAAAAGTCCAGGTAAGAAAAGGAAAAAGAAAACATAATTTTTCCTTGTAGGGGAAAAGATCTACACACTTTTATCATTAAAGCTTGTATACCATTAAGGTATACTTGGATGATGACTTAGATGCTTTTCTTGTTTTGTTGTAGAATTTTTGAACTGCATAATTATATTCTTTTTAATGTTTCATGACTTATGGTACTTATACTTTAGTGAAAGCAATCTCTATGTGAGATTTAGATAGACCTGAATGGCACTTGAAGTAGTTATAACTGACAAATCTTTTTCTGGCCTTCTAGCCTTTCACCCATACAATTTGAAAATTATCGGTGGAACTATCTCAGCACGTAATGCTTAACTTTTAAACTTTGAAATGAAGTGACCTGTAGTTAATAAATTCTTTCATGGCTTTTGTAGATGCTAGGGAAAGCTTTCGGAATCCCTGAGAACAGTGTAAGGACATATACTGAAGCTGAAATCCGTGCTGGGTATGATAACTTTCTTTTTAAATTATATTTCAAAAGAATTCTATGCACACTGTAGGCTAATATAGTTTGCAGATATGTCTTATGTTGGTTATTTTAGACCAGAAGATTGAAGAATAATTATCTAACCAGTACTGCTGTCTGACTTCTCTACTGGTAAATGTCATTTGTAGTGTAATTTTTCAGGTTTCAAAACTCTGCACCCTTCTCTTAAAAGCTGTTAGAAACACACTTGGTTCTCAGGGTTGGGATGTTCTTGTTCCTGGAGCTGCTCTGGGAACATTAATTCAGGTACCCTCAATTGCCTTAACTGAAATAGCATCAAATCTTCTATAATTGTATTGCTTGTTCTACCGATTCAACAGTTGAGATTTTAAATTTTACTTTAGGTTGACTATTGAGAAATTATGAAATTATAAATTTTAATTTAATTGAAGTGGCTGCAAAATCATTTTTTTAATGTTATATGCTAAGGAACTCAATTTTGGCACCAACCTTTAACAAAAGGAGAATTAAAGTGGGTACAGAATTTTGAACCATCTCCAAACATTCAAGATGAGGAACCTGGTGTATGTTTGACAGTTTTAATTGAGATGACCAAAATAGAGGTTACTTTTTAAGATAAAAGAAGTACTCCAGAAATTAGTGATTTTCTTATGCATTGGATTAAAAAAAATCCAGCCAGTCAATACAAAAAAAAGGTATATGTTTTCATAAAGTATATATATATTGGTTGATTCTTTTTTTTTTTCGTTTTCAAAATTTCGGATGATGGCAGACCAATAAACATTGTGATAGATGATTCTGGCGCAATGTCATCTATAATAGGGGTTGGAAGTCTTGTTAAGTATTTTTTTTTTTTTGGATAAGTAATAAAGTAAATTAGAAACACATATTGAGGTCCTTTTTGAGCATATATAATTAGTACGCTAATACATTAATCCAGTTATCTGATTCAAAATCTCTCCTATATTAGATGAGGATTTGGTCATATATGCAGTAGGGATGATAGAAGTAGGTCATATATGCAGTGGGGATGATTTGGTCTAAAATGCTTATTTTCCCTATATAGGCGTTGAAGCATTGAATAAGAGCTGATCATGCATTCACCATTAAAGATCTTTCTTTCAAATCCATGAGTGTTTCCTCCACCCTAGGGTTGGATAAAAATGAATCTTGATGCTGCTTTAGGTTCTGGTGGTCTATTGCTTGGCATGCGAGCTTAACATTTCGGGTGATATGCTGGATCAATGGGCCTCCTACATAAGTTTCAGGCCATTTCTTATTCATCTTCCTTCTAATATTGTAGGGGATCTCTCCTGTATACTACATGTGTACACAAGTTGC
>NC_081544.1:29500850-29507686 GCF_901000735.1 Corylus avellana | reverse complement strand
CTTTTTTAATTTATGAATAGAGAAAAAGGCAAAGCTCAAGTATACGAAAAGTATACAAAAGAGACAACCACCTTAATTGCGTCCGAAATCTAGAAAGTTAACAAGATCTATAAATGCCTTGCTGACACGCATTAATTTAAATAGATTCGTCAATGCGCTTGAAGCCATGGGAGGGGCTCATTGGCTGACAGAGAGTGTTGAATCAAGGAATATAAGAAGCTCTTGGAATGATCCTCTTGGTGCGCTGGTTGTTGGCATTCATCAGTTAGGATTATCTGGTTGGAAGCCAGAAGAATCTGCTGCTATTGAAAATGAACTCCTTGCATGGCGAGAGAGAGGTCTCTCTGAAAGAGAAGGTACACTCATCATCTTTTTTGCCTTAAGTTCTTATCAACCATTTGACTCGTTTAGTAAAGTAGTTATGCTTGCATAACAATTCATAATCCTGGTCCTTTTTTTCTTGTCTGAATAAATGATGAAGGAAATGAAGATGGCAAGATAATCTGGGCGTTAAGGCTTAAAGCTACTCTTGATAGAGCAAGGAGGTTAACTGAAGAATACTCTGAAGCACTTCTTCAAATATTCCCTCAAAAAGTCCAGGTAAGAAAAGGAAAAAGAAAACATAATTTTTCCTTGTAGGGGAAAAGATCTACACACTTTTATCATTAAAGCTTGTATACCATTAAGGTATACTTGGATGATGACTTAGATGCTTTTCTTGTTTTGTTGTAGAATTTTTGAACTGCATAATTATATTCTTTTTAATGTTTCATGACTTATGGTACTTATACTTTAGTGAAAGCAATCTCTATGTGAGATTTAGATAGACCTGAATGGCACTTGAAGTAGTTATAACTGACAAATCTTTTTCTGGCCTTCTAGCCTTTCACCCATACAATTTGAAAATTATCGGTGGAACTATCTCAGCACGTAATGCTTAACTTTTAAACTTTGAAATGAAGTGACCTGTAGTTAATAAATTCTTTCATGGCTTTTGTAGATGCTAGGGAAAGCTTTCGGAATCCCTGAGAACAGTGTAAGGACATATACTGAAGCTGAAATCCGTGCTGGGTATGATAACTTTCTTTTTAAATTATATTTCAAAAGAATTCTATGCACACTGTAGGCTAATATAGTTTGCAGATATGTCTTATGTTGGTTATTTTAGACCAGAAGATTGAAGAATAATTATCTAACCAGTACTGCTGTCTGACTTCTCTACTGGTAAATGTCATTTGTAGTGTAATTTTTCAGGTTTCAAAACTCTGCACCCTTCTCTTAAAAGCTGTTAGAAACACACTTGGTTCTCAGGGTTGGGATGTTCTTGTTCCTGGAGCTGCTCTGGGAACATTAATTCAGGTACCCTCAATTGCCTTAACTGAAATAGCATCAAATCTTCTATAATTGTATTGCTTGTTCTACCGATTCAACAGTTGAGATTTTAAATTTTACTTTAGGTTGACTATTGAGAAATTATGAAATTATAAATTTTAATTTAATTGAAGTGGCTGCAAAATCATTTTTTTAATGTTATATGCTAAGGAACTCAATTTTGGCACCAACCTTTAACAAAAGGAGAATTAAAGTGGGTACAGAATTTTGAACCATCTCCAAACATTCAAGATGAGGAACCTGGTGTATGTTTGACAGTTTTAATTGGGATGACCAAAATAGAGGTTACTTTTTAAGATAAAAGAAGTACTCCAGAAATTAGTGATTTTCTTATGCATTGGATTAAAAAAAATCCAGCCAGTCAATACAAAAAAAAGGTATATGTTTTCATAAAGTATATATATATTGGTTGATTCTTTTTTTTTTTCGTTTTCAAAATTTCGGATGATGGCAGACCAATAAACATTGTGATAGATGATTCTGGCGCAATGTCATCTATAATAGGGGTTGGAAGTCTTGTTAAGTATTTTTTTTTTTTGGATAAGTAATAAAGTAAATTAGAAACACATATTGAGGTCCTTTTTGAGCATATATAATTAGTACGCTAATACATTAATCCAGTTATCTGATTCAAAATCTCTCCTATATTAGATGAGGATTTGGTCATATATGCAGTAGGGATGATAGAAGTAGGTCATATATGCAGTGGGGATGATTTGGTCTAAAATGCTTATTTTCCCTATATAGGCGTTGAAGCATTGAATAAGAGCTGATCATGCATTCACCATTAAAGATCTTTCTTTCAAATCCATGAGTGTTTCCTCCACCCTAGGGTTGGATAAAAATGAATCTTGATGCTGCTTTAGGTTCTGGTGGTCTATTGCTTGGCATGCGAGCTTAACATTTCGGGTGATATGCTGGATCAATGGGCCTGTAACATAAGTTTCAGGCCATTTCTTATTCATCTTCCTTCTAATATTATAGGGGATCTCTCTTGTATACTACCTGTGTATACAAGTTGCGTCCCTCGGCGCTTTCTAATGATATAGGGGATAAAAATCAATCTTGATGCTGCTTTATGTTCTAGTGATCTATTGCTTGGCATGCGAGCTTAACATTGCGGGTGATATGCTGGATCAATGGGCCTCCTACATAAGTTTCAGGCCATTTCTTATTCATCTTCCTTCTAATATTGTAGGGGATCTCTCCTGTATACTACATGTGTACACAAGTTGCATACTTGCGTCCTTCAGTGCTTTCTAATGAAATTGATTTACTTGTATAAAAAATAATAATAATAAATAAAATAAAATAAAATTGTAGGGCATTCTTTTGGAGTTTGTGGTGGCATGGGCTAGTTGGCTGTGCTTTCTTCCTATTTGTTGTTCATTTCTTTGATTTTTGGTGTGGATTTGCCTAGTTAAAGAAATTATTATTTTAATAAAATGGACTTGAATAGTTTCTTTGCCAATGGATATCCTAGGATTTGAATCATGATGATTTTATTTCGAAATATTTGCTTCACATAAACTGGTGAAGTTGTTGTTTCTTATATATATATATATATATATTTTTTTTTTTCCTTTTGTGCTATAAATCCTCGTAAGATAAGTACATCAGCTTGAAACCCCAAATCGCCTGTTCTACTTGGTTTCTTCTAGCGGTTTATTAAATTGCTAACCATCCATATAACATTAAGTTACTTGACTTCAGGTTGAAAGCATTATACCTGGTTCGTTACCATCATCAGTGGAAGGACCTATTATTCTTGTTGTCAGCAAAGCAAATGGAGATGAAGAGGTTTTAAAAATTCCCTATCACAATAACGCTTTTATTTTTGAATATCATCATACCATAATACATAGCAGCAACGATGTAGACATGTGAACTTAAATTTGAATATTTGGCATGCAGGTAACAGCTGCTGGGAGTAACATAGTAGGAGTTGTACTTCTGCAAGAGCTGCCTCACTTATCTCATCTTGGCGTTAGGGCTCGCCAAGCAAGTCTCTTTTCTCTAAAGATTTCCACATTTCTTAAGAGATATCGAATTAAAATTTATTGCAAAGATCCTTAAATTCTAATGTTAATTTACAGGAGAAGGTTGTTTTTGTGACATGTGAAGATGATGATAAAGTTGCTGATATACAAAGACTTACTGGAAAATATGTTAGGTAATTTTTCTGTAATCTCTTTGCCTTTTAGTCTATTTTTGGTTAGTTGATCCATATGTTTTTGAAATTTCACTGTTATTGATGATTTGCATCATGTGTTCTGATGCTTTGACTTTTTCTTTTGTTTGTTTCTGTGTTTGTGGAATTTTGCAGCTTGGAAGCATCGTCGGCGGGTGTTAATCTAATTCCAGCTACATCAAATAATAGCATTAGCGATTCTGCTGTGAAATCTGTGTCTGGTGATGGCTCATCCAGAGTTACAGCCCCAGGACCTCTTGATCCTTCCTTGTCTGCTGTTAAGGCCCCTTACTCCAATCAGGTAGGATATTGTGTATTTATTATTCTGGTTTCCTCCCTCAAAATGTCTGATACATTGATATCAATGGTAATAGTTGTATGTTCATCCAGGGTGTTTTTGCTAGAGGAGTTATACTGCTTGCTGATGCGGATGCACAGAATTCAGGTGCAAAGGCTGCTGCTTGTGGTCGCTTATCTTCTTTATCAGCAGTTTCTAATAAAGGTAATATATGTGGTGATTGGGACTGCATCATTTCTTCCTGAGGGAAAATAGAGCATCTAAAGAAGACTTATCCTTTCTAACTGGCTTAGTATATTGTCTCCTTGTTTTCGAAATATTTAATTGATTCGGCTCCTAATCCCTTGCCAACTGTGTTGGATATTGTCTTGATTTATTTCTGATCTTATATCTTTTAAAATGCTATAACCCCGAGAGGAAAATGAATCTCATAAGGTAGAGAATACAAATAAATCTAAATTGAGAAGTCTAAGCTAAAGAAGTTTTGAGTTTGCAATAGAGTAGAGGGTTGAGCTGTGGTCATCCTTCTATCTGGAACTTTATATTTTTATTTCTTATTGTTTTTAATTCGTTCTTTTCTTTATTTTTTCCCCTTTCTTTCTAAAGATACCTTTGAAACTGTTGAATGGTAATTTGCCCAAAAAGCTTAAACTTAGGAAGTGAGCCAACAATATATATCAAGCATTCCTTGCTCCAACGATCCCTCATGTTGGCCCATCCAGTAAACCTTGACTGAATGACTGCTGTGCACGTATAGAACATTAAAAAACCTACCATAATTGGGTTACCAAGATTTGGACCTCACAGCCAGCTATGCTCTAATACCTGTTTGAATTGTCATCGGTCTCAAAAATTTAAGTTATTTGAAGAAGGCCAATGATGTATATCTAGCATACCACGAACAAAAATAAACTACTGGAGATACTATACAGAAGTTCATTTTTTATGCAACAAATTAAATGGTTCATCGTGATGCTACTTCTGTACAATTCTGTATAGGCACTTTGGGATTGCAAGCCTAGGTACAATTCTGGGCATAATACTTGTACAAAAAATGGGCAAGGACTAATATTTCATTCCCTTGAAAAGAAATTTTTGGTTAACTTCCTGGCTGTAATGTTTTCTAATTTTCTGATGGACTTTTTTACTGACAGTCTACAGCGATCAAGGGGTGCCAGCTTCATTTTGTGTCCCTACAGGGGCAGTGATACCATTTGGCTCTATGGAATTGGCATTAAAGCAAAGTAAATCCATGGAAACATTTAGGTCTTTCCTAGAACAGATAGAAACAGCTAAACTGGAAGGCGGTGAACTTGACAAACTATCCTGTCAGCTACAGGAACTGGTCTCTTCCCTACAACCCCCAAAGGACGTCATTGATAGCATAGGAAGAATATTCCCTGGCAATTCCCGTTTGATTGTTCGTTCAAGTGCCAATGTTGAGGACTTGGCCGGAATGTCAGCTGCTGGACTTTATGAATCAATTCCCAATGTCAGTCCTTCAAATCCGACAGTTTTTGGAAATGCTGTTAGCCGAGTATGGGCTTCGTTGTACACTCGGAGAGCAATTCTCAGCCGACGAGCTGCTGGTGTGCCTCAGAATGAAGCTTCTATGGCAATTCTGGTGCAAGAAATGCTTTCACCAGACCTATCCTTTGTGCTCCACACAGTTAGCCCTACAGACCAAGATCATAATTCTGTCGAGGCTGAGATTGCTTCCGGCCTTGGTGAAACCCTGGCTTCAGGCACTCGAGGCACACCCTGGCGTCTATCCTCTGGGAAGTTTGATGGCCAGGTGCGAACACTGGCATTTGCGAATTTCAGTGAGGAGCTTGTGGTGCTTGGTGCAGGTCCTGCTGATGGGGAGGTTATCCATTTGACTGTAGACTACAGCAAGAAGCCGGTGACAGTTGATCCGATTTACCGCCGGCAGCTTGGTCAGCGCCTCTGCGCAGTTGGTTTTTTCCTTGAACGGAAGTTTGGCTGCCCACAGGATGTGGAAGGATGTGTTGTTGGGAAAGACATCTACATAGTCCAGACACGCCCACAGCCCCAGTAAAAAGAGCACTTCTGAGCCAGTGCTCTCCTTTTCAGGCACTATTGATCTTCACGAATGTAAGCGGTAGCTGCCAAATAAATCCACACTTTGTAGAAGCTACACGTGTGATCTAAGGTGACACGGTAAAAATATGGCTTTTGTAAGCTGCTTGTTGATAGTTCAGACATGCATAAGGCTCAGAAAATGCATAATAAAAATAGTAAAAATAATGAGTTGAATATTTCTATGAAAACGCATAATAAAAATAATAGCCTTCCTTCTTTTCCCTTCCGGGGTTGATGCCAGGTGGCACTTGCCCACTGGAATCGGTAAAACTCATCATTTCTTAAATTTTTAGAACATCTGTAGTTTGCAGTTTGCACTATCGTTTAAATCGTCTTTATCCTCCTACTAGCTAATTATCTCAAGTAAAATCACTCTACAAGGCTAGGCTTGGGTACTTATATTTCACCCCAGGCCCCCTCTCAAAAAAAAAAAAAAAAAAGAAAAGAAAAGAAAACGAGACAGAAAGGCTGATCTAGGTTGGGCTTTATTTATTAACTAGCCAAGAAATTGATTGAGCATGAATGTTCTGTCCGCAATCAATGGGCCTAAAACATCTTCTTGATTCTGCCCATGAAGGCTAGACCGTAGAGCATTCACACTAGGTTCACCAAAGGTAAAATGCTTGAAAGAGCTCAAAATCACATTCCGTTAGCTGAGGGCCGAGGCTAATGGAATGTGAATTCACCAAAAAAATAAAATAAAAAACATTAAAATATCTTAATATTCCCTCTCTTCTCTCCTTTGTTTTTTGCCCCTCCTATTTTGCTTATCTTCATTCTTTAGTTCTCTTCTCTCTTTGTTTATCTCACATAGCGTCGACGGAACTGCAAGTCCAACCAGTGTGGATAAGT
>NC_081544.1:29477374-29500750 GCF_901000735.1 Corylus avellana | reverse complement strand
AAAAATAATAGGCTTCCTTCTTTTCCCTTCCGGGGTTGATGCCAGGTGGCAGTTGCCCACTGGAATCGGTAAAACTCATCATTTCTTAAATTTTTAGAATATCTATAGTTTGCAGTTTGCACTATCATTTAAATCGTCTTTATCCTCCTACTAGCTAATTATCTCAAGTAAAATCACTCTACAAGACTAGGCTTGGGTACTTATATTTCACCCCAGCCCCCCTCTCAAAAAAAAAAAACAAAGAAAAAAGAAAACGAGACAGAAAGACTGATCTAGGTTGGGCTTTATTTATTAATTATTAACTAGCCAAGAATTTGATTGAGCATGAATGTTCTGTCCGCAATCAATGGGCCTAAAACATCTTCTTGATTCTGCCCATGAAGGCTATACAGTAGAGCATTCACACTAGGTTCACCAAAGGTAAAATGCTTGAAAGAGCTCAAAATCACATTCCGTTAGCTGAGGGCCGAGGCTAATGGAATGTGAATTCACCAAAAAAATAAAATAAAAAACATTAAAATGTCTTAATATTCCCTCTCCTCTCCTTTCCTTTGTATTTTGCCCCCACCTATTTTGTTTATCTTCATTCTTTAGCTCTCTTTCTCTCTTTATTTATCTCACATAGCATCGACGGAGCTGCAAGTTCAACCAGTGTGGATAAGTTATACCGTCCCACCTTTCACTTTGACGCCGCTTCCAGCTTTGACGTCCAACCTCCAGCTAACCCATCCACCTTCATTTTCCTATCCTAATTTTGGTTTTCCATTGAAGAAGAAGTCGAAGAAAAACAAAAGCTCCAACTCTGCGTTAATTTCAACAAACAATCCACAACAAGCTCTGTTTTTTTTAGCGGTGGGATATCTTTGTATGTTGGTATTCAGGCTCCCTGTATTTTGGTTCGGTTGCTGTTCTCAACAAGAAAAGAACAGAAAATTTTGGTTGCTGATCCATTTTGGGATAATTGGGTAACCCATAATGTTTTCGGGTAAGTTGGTGCAATGACATGCTTTTGTTTTGTTTGTCATCAGGAGACATAAAACTTTAGCTTACAATGGGTTGTAGAGTGACACATTTTGAATTTGCATATTAGATATGCATATTGATTTGTCTTTTAAGCATACTGAATACTCATTTTGGTTATGTCCTTCTAGCATATCGGCTGTGCATTATGGCCTATGCCATTGGATATGACATCAATAAATATCTCGAGATATGAAGGACAAAAGACATAATTTTGAAGCATTGTTTTCGTTGGAAAACATAAAAAGGATTTATAGGAATTAACACAATTATTGATCACTCATTTGTGTGTTAGTTTTGTACTATATACTATCATATTGCTCTACAATCCATGTCGATAAGAAGTTAGCATTTGTGATTATAGAGTGGTTTTATGTTGAAGAAATGGCGTAGGTTCAATGTTAATGTTCTTGATGGGCCGGATTGACTAAGGCGTTTTCATTTAGCTTGTACTTAAGTAATTCAACCCGAGAGTCATTTTAAAAGAAAACGCTTTTAAAATTAAGCTAACGGTCAATGTCACCAAAGTGGGAGAGTGTTAAAATATTTTTTTAGTTGGGCTTTCATTGATTATGGGTTTCAGTTTGCTAAAATGGGTTGGACACAACCTAGAACGACATGCCCAAATGTTATTGAGTGATCACCCCAATACACAAAAATGACAATCCCTTATTCTCATTAATGACGGCTTGCCCCATTGATAGTCACTTTTAGAGAGACCTTGCTGTACACTTCGATTCAATGACTTGTAGTACAAGTATTTCTGATCTCTAGCCTTCCTTCTTCAACAACATGGGACTCAATAGACGTACAAGAGGACCAGAGGAAGATGCATTTGAAACACGCCAAATCCACAATTAAGACATGCACGACACGAAACACTGCGTACATTATCACTCAATTTGTACGCCCACCAGACACAGAATCAAATTAGAGTCTTGGATGTTTCTCTTGTTGCCCGCATGCTGTACATGTGGAGCTTTTCTGTGGGGACCGACCAAAATTTACTCCACAATACATTTCTCCTAATTCCTTTCTTCTTATCCAGTTGTAACTATATGAATAGATCGAGCTAAGAGGAGAGAATTTTTATATATATTGTTACTCATGGGTAGCCTTTTACCTTTAAGACTAGCTGTTGTTCCCACATACGACACTAACAATTAATGCATAAAATCAATCATAGACGGCACACCCTAATCTCGATCTATCTCCTTCATTTTCGTCTCTATGCTTAACTAATTTAAGCATCGGAGGTGGCGCTGCCGCTCTCCTCCCCCCTTCGCGGCACACCACTCTGACTTTGATTGTCTTGTTGCAATTCCGGATCAAAACTAGGTGTAGGCGGTCATTAGTTAATTTTATGCATCAATATATATATATATATATATATATATATATATATATATAGAGAGAGAGAGAGAGAGAGAGAGAGAGAGAGAGAGTAAGAAAGTATAATTGGATATAATAAAAAGAAATGTTGACTAGAATAAGTAATGATGCGGTGTGTCATAATTGTGGTACTAATTTATACAAGTAAATAAAGGTATCCTATATATAATGACATATTAGATTTACATTCACCAAATCAGATGACATCCAACACAACCAACCTTTCTCTCTTACATGCCATTACGTTTTACGCCGTTCATTTAAAATGAAGTGACCATAGTAGAGCTATGTAGCATGCAATGTGTTATAAGTATTGGATTCCAAACAAAGGGTCCTGACAGTTGAGCTATAACTTTATCTCTCACCTGCTCCATCTTTAGCGGTTTCTCCCTAAGCTTTATATCATCTACCTTCACCACCTTGTTCCCAAAGTAGACTCTTTTATTTTCTTTGAGGTCCTCCAAATCCAGCGTTCTTCCCCAAGACAGATAGAGAAAAAGAGTAAAACATATATAGAAGCAGCCAAGTCTAAATTTGGCACAAAGTTGAAGGAAGCTTCCTTCAATTCTCACTCTTTTGGGGTGTTTTCGTTGAGGACAATGTCGGCTGCTGTGGGAGCTATCTCCGCAACCAAGGAAGTTGCCTTCAATCCTCAAATGGAGGAAGAAGAGCTCAAGAATAACAAGAACAGCAAGGCTGGTGATGAAGTACCAAGTCATGAGCTTCCCCACACTGATGATGGCCATGAAGATGATGACGATGATGATGATGATGAGCTAGAGGAAGAGCATGTTGCCAAGTTGATCAAGTCTGAGAAGGAATTGGATCTTGGCCCTCAAGTTTCTCTCAAGGAACAGCTTGAGAAGGATAAAGTATGATTTTACTCCTTCTTTATCTCTGCATTTGGCTCTCCCTCTCTTTTTTTAGTTTAATTTGCATGGGTGGATTGAACAAAACTTTGGGTGTCTGGTTTTATTGGTTTTCTTTTTGTTTCCTAAAGGATGATGAAAGTTTGAGGAAATGGAAGGAACAACTTCTTGGAAGTGTTGATCTCTCTGCTGTTGGAGGTACTCTCTCTCTCTCTCTCTTTCTCTCTCTCTCACTTTTTGGGTTTACAATGAAGACTCTATTGCATGGAAAGTATATATACTCTTAATTCATTTAAGAAGACAACGTGCCATATAATCTGATCATTTTTCAGTGTCTACTGTACTAGTCTTAGAATCTCTACTACTCACAGCCAGAGGTACTCCTCCCTTTTCTCTGTTTCCATTGAAGCCCATTGCAGATATTTGTACCCAATTTTCCATTTTTTTCTTTCTGATTCAGTGGGAAAGACATCTGTTTCTTCAAAATAGTTTTTAAAAAAACAGAAAACAGCTCAAAATTGTTTGCTAAATTATATGCCTATATATTTCAGTTCTCAAAGGGTTTTTGGCACAAAAAAGAAAAGGAAAGAAAATCCCAAATGTTTTATGTTCTAAAAGATTTACATTCTATTGTTGAAATCAGAGACTAAAGAGCCAGAAGTGAAGATACAAAGCCTCACAATACTCTCCCCGGGCCGGCCAGATCTGGTTTTGCCAATTCCATTTGCTAACAATTCTAAAAGCACTCTCTTCAGCCTCAAGGAAGGAAGCCGGTACAGCATCAAATTTACCTTCACTGTCTCCAACAACATTGTCTCTGGCCTCAAATACACCAATGTTGTGTGGAAGACCGGAGTGAGAGGTATAGAAGCAGCCTTTCATTGGCATTCATACCAATTCAACAGCTTTACACTATCCTCTTTAAGTTACTCATGAAATTCTTTTGACAGTGGAGAATTCAAAGAGAATGTTGGGAACTTTTAGTCCTCAGCAGCAGCCTTATACGTATGAAATGCAAGAAGAAACTACCCCTTCTGGCTTGTTTGCAAGAGGCTCGTATTATGCAAGAACCAAGGTAATTGCTTGTTGACCCGAATTTTTTTTTTAAAAAAAAAAAAAAAAGAGAGAGAAAGATACCTGCATTGATTTAGCTCTGTTTGTTTTTTTCTCAGTTTGTGGATGATGATGGCAAATGCTATTTGGACGTGAGTTACTGCTTTGAAATTCAAAAGAGCTGGCCAAAACCCTTTTGATGTTCTTATCTGGAATCTCATTGGCACTGGCTTGGTAGTGCTTCAAGAAATCACTTTTTTGGAGAAAGATTCTTCCTCTGGCTTGTTGTGCTTGTATTATTACAAATGGTTCAAGTGATAATCCATTTTTAATTCAATTTTAACTGCACCACTCTACATGGAATGCTTCTTCATCATCATCATCTTCTTCTTCTTCTCCTTTCTTTTTAAGTTTTTTCTAATTACAAGTTTCCTTTTTGGTGTTTGGTTGAGCTGTAGTACTAGGAGTGGGAGTTCAGTCCCATGATGTCTCAAATTTAGTTGATGTTTTCTTGAATGGGTGAAGATGGGATGAAAATGGATCCCAAGTGACAAAAAACATATGGTCCATGGAATCGAATAGGTCTAGCTTTTTTAACTACCATGCTTAGGCTTTCTTGGGCAAAGTGCCAAAGGGCAGGTCAATTTTTTGGTGGTCCAAACGCTTTTATTATATGATGAACACATGCTGCCTCCTCCAATGGATCTAGAAAAAGAAAAGGAAAAGAGAAAAAGATGTTACAGGAATCATCTAGTGTTCCTTATCCTCATTATCTACATTAAAAAATTGTATTGGGAAAACTACTTTGTGACCCTGATCTCCTTATCTCTCTGTTTGTTATAAACCCTATCAATAGTTCTAGCACCTCTGGTTTAGGATGATGTGACATGGACAGGGTGGTTCTTGGCCAAAGTTAAGGGTTGCATTTTTTTTTTTTTTTTTTTCTTTTTGTAAATACAACAGAAGAAACAGAACAACAGACATCCAACATTACACCAACAAACACCATAAAAAATATAATCAAATTCAAGCAAACCAATGAAAAAACACAATGTAGACGGACCACTAGCCTCCCACTACTCTAGAGGGAGACCTCAAAGGTGAAAGGCGAATAGGAATGTTGCCAACAAAGTTGGTTGTAGCAGAACCCAAAGCATCTCCAACAAGGGTTTTCATTTTAACTATTTACAATACAACTTTTTTCATTTTAGCTACTAGTTTTTCATTACACACTCCAATAGAACATCTATTTTAATTATCTACTCTAATTAAATATTATTTTCAGTATTATTTTTTATTTTTTATAATTTCCTATTCTTCCCCCATAAAGAGAGAGAACGAGAGAAAAGATTCCAAAACTAGAATGAAAGAAAAAAATATAATAAAATATTACTTAAAAGTAGCTATTCAAATATGAAAGTTTACTATAGTAATTGTTGGGAAAAGTTATATTTTACAAGGACTGCTGGAACAAGAAAATAAGGCATAGTGACTAAATGTAGCTAAAAAACTAATTTACAAAGACTGTTGGAGATGCTCTAAAACGTAGCTTGTGACTGTTAAATTATAGTTACCCTAAAAGCTTAAGTTGATAGGAAGATGTAAGTTATCCCAAAAGCTTAAGTTGATATGAAGAGGAAAATTTAATCACTTAATCATTACTTTAACGCTCCACCTCACGTGTGGGCTCAAACTCATTTTTAATAAGTGAGGCTCAACACGTGAAATATTTAATTGAAATGGGGGGTGAAATTGACAGAGTCAAGGTTCGATCATATTTCCTTTGGCTCTGATATCATGTTAAATTATCAGTTATCCCAAAAGCTTAAGCTGATAGAAAAAATTAAATTTAATTATTTAACCATTACTTTAACAATGATCAGCTTCCAAGAGAAATGTAGAGACTAAGAGGTATATTTACAACGGTTGAGGGATCCCCTTCTAGGACAGTAAGTTTGAAGCCCAACCAGATCAGATTATGTTACAGCTTAAATTCGAATTTGAAAAATATGAAAGACCAAAATGACTCATCGGAAAAGAGCCAGGATACCATGGATCTACTGTAAAAGACCCATGGTGGTGTGTGGATGATAGAGGAGGATGAATGGATGTACATTTGGCCTCTAAAAGGATAAACGCAACAAAAGATATACACCAGTCTAAAGAGGCTGGTGGGGGGGGCATTTGGTTGGGGAGGAGGAGAGGAGGGAAGAACGTCCGAGCTCGGAGCAGGGGAAGTTTCTCTTTCAAAGGTTTTTGGGAGAGAGGAGAGAGAGTCTTCAATATAGTCAGTTGGTTGCTTATAATTAATTCATAAATAATTATCCCAACCAAAAATCTTGTCGAAACCAAATATTGCCAATCCGTTGAAACATCCAATTCCCAATCTGAGACTCCCATCAATCAAGGCTTTGTTTAGTTGTTGGCAAAACTAAATATGAATCATCATGGCAGTTAAGAGCATGAGTGTGTTCGGTAGTATGAAAATTATGGCAGCTGTGGCTGCACGTTGGGGGTGTCCCAGTCGGTGAAAGGAATATATCCTCATCCAGATTTTGGTATCCCATCACACGAGAAAAATCAAATCATTTGAGTAATTTCTAGTTACTTTAATTCTTACTTTAATAGGCCGAGTACCGTTATCAATTGCATAAAATGGGATGTTTAATACAATAATTATGAACTAGGGTTAGTGAATTTAACTTTGGGTGCCCAGAGCCCCACATGTGCTTTCCTTTCATCAGCTTCTCCAAATATTTCAGTATTCATTTGTTCGTTTTGGTTGTGACCTCTGACCAGACATTATCATGGCTTGCACTTGGCATGTAGCTGAATTATTTCATGAAGCCTTGGTGCTTTTTTTTTTTAAATCACATTCCACTATCATTATGTCCAGGCCATCCAATCGGCTTTACCAAATTGTTATTCACTTTTGAGGGCATGCCTGTAACAGTCACTTCCTGTCCATTCTGGCGAAGAAAGTAGTGTTTCTTTCAAACAGCTCAGAAAGATAGAAAGGAATACTAGGTTATCAATACAGAATTTTTACAGCCATTTTGCTGTGAAGAAAAATACGTTGCCCCGGGACCGGGATTCCCTAAAATTTCTTGCCTGAATTTGGGCAGGAAATTCATGTACTTTTTCTTTGTTTTTGTTTATCTATTATGTTTCAATCTAGAAGATGCCACATTACAAAGCAGTTGCAATTAAGAAAATCCAAGACTTAGCTGACTCTCAGCTTACAAAATCGTCAACATCCACCTATAAAAAAGCCACTCATCCAATGTAATTTTCTGCACAGAAATACGCTGCTATAGCAATTCTACATGTCATCAGTTTCAAAACTTTTTAAATGGACAAATCAACCAAATAAAATCAATGAGAAGAACTAATTTCCCCTTAACTATACAATGATAACTAAAATTCACCAATAGTCTAACAGAGCAAACTTTACATGCAAACCAATCTTACCACCCTGGGTGACTAACTTAGCAGCTGTTACCAACCAATGCCCTGGGGCATCATGGGGTCCCCGCACCACCTCCGCCGCCTCCACGTATTTAAGCAGCTTAGTGGAACGAACAGGTATAGGCGGACCATCTGGGTATACACCAGAGTTCAGCATATTTGGAGTGTGCTTTTGTGGACCAGCAACAGCCCGCTGTGTGAATGTAAATGTTGTGCTCAGATTCATCAGGAAATTTGACTTGCGAGAACCTTCCGGTGCACCACTCCACTCTGTCTTTCGGATGGAGCAATTAGGTAAGTGGGTAAAGAGAAGACGTAGGTGAAGTACCGTCTTGGGCCACTTTCCTTTACTAAAGAGCTGAGCACCGGTTACAATATAAACACCACTTGAATCTCCCTGCAGCCAGCTGGGATCATGCTTAACCACTGCTGTGCACACATTTGAGAATCTCTTCCATTTGACAGGTTCTAGGAACTGGTTACAAAGTTCATGATTATCAGAACCTCGCCAGAGAAATGAGCTGCCTGTGGTTGTGGTACCCAAAGAAAGGGTCATTGTATTTGGAAGGCTTGAGAGATGCTGTACATGTAATGCCAACCGGTTGCATTTCTTCCCTTCTAAGTACAAGCGTAGGCCAACTACCGGTTTTTCATCAGTGGAAACCTGAAATGGTAGAAAAAATATAAACATAAAATTACCAAAATGAACAATTGAAGTTTTATATTGCTCAACTCTTACAAATAGTAATGCAACATTAAATGAACTATGATGGAATAGAAGTGGCATAAAACTGAACCACATTAGAACTATGATGGTAGAGGTACCAACCAGACATTGGTAACATTTTCAGGAAACATGCACAAGTAGCTAACTCAAGGGAAAAAGTACTGATACACTCTCTTTGAAAGTTGAAACTTTGAAAATCATTACTGTAAGGGCAGGCTTGCATTATAACATTTCATGGAAAGGAGTTAAGTTCTTAAACAGGTTGTAACAATTTTCTTCTATAGTGGAATTTGCTGGTGGCTGTGCGCTGCTAGAGTGGTTTTTTTTTAAGAGTTCTTCAAAAGTTTTCCATTTCGTTAACAAAAATCCATGTGCTTGATACGTTTATCTAGTGCTTTTATAATGTGGATTTTTTTTTATTAATATTGTTATTGTTGCGTTTGGCCCTGGTAATTTTAAATTGGTAAAAATTTCCTTGGAACACCTACTTGCAAAATAGTAGTAAGCCTATTTCAATTTACAGAAACCCTACTATTGTAATTTACTTAGTATGATCCAGTGTGTATGTGGTTTGTAGTCTCTCATAACCATTATTGAAACAAGAGAATATAAAATATAAAAAGAGGGGGATTAATCATGAGAATGCCACTCAAAAAGCTATGGCCATATCTAAAGTCATCAGCGTAGACAACAATTTAAGTCATTAACATTTACATTATTAATAAAGAGGTTTTGCATCTATATTACTACCAGGTAATTTCTAACTACTAATGCAGCACAAGAAACCAATGGCTCATTCGGAAAACCAAAATTCTGTGCATGTGCGTGTGCACGCATGGATGCATGTGTGTGTGCCTGCGCACATATGTGTCTCTTACTCTAATAACCAGCCAAAAAGGCATAAGGGAAAATCATGGCAAAATAAATAAATTAAAAAAATAAATAAATAAAAATTAAAAATTAAAAATAAAAAGAAGAAAGATAGTTGAATAAGTTGGGCTTTATTGTTTGGTATAAAATTGCAAGTTTCTTTTGCTGGAAGCTATACTTTGTAAACTAAGAATTAATAAAGAAAAAATTCTTGACAAAAAGCTTTTTGCTTTTAGGATCTTTTATCTCCTTTATTTCCACTTGTAGATTATATGGAATATTATCAAGCAAAATTCAAGACATAAAAACTGACTGACCTATATAAATGGCACAAAAGGGTTGACAGAACATGTGCATGTATGCTAGCGGATACAGACATATATAAAAAGGGTGAGAGTACCTGGGTAGAGCTGACATAGATCTTAGGACCCATGAAACTGAATTGCAGGTGAGGGCAATTCACCTTTCTCAGTTGATGCCCTAGGGGCAGCTCACAAAACATAGGTGCCCATTGCCTAGGAACTTGAAACTCCAAGAAGTGCTGTAAATCCTCTGGAGAGGGCTTGTCTGGAAAAAGAAGAATAAGTGAATCAAAGCTGCCCCATTATGTTTTTTGATAATCAAATGATAAGTCAAAGCTGCACTATTACATGAAATTAATATACAGATACAGAAAATGAAATAGGAACTTAATGAAGAAAAGGTGATATGATACTTTACAATGCCATATTGCAATGAATTCTACCAATTCATAAATGTTCAAGTGGAACTTATGCTCTTTGCAATAGTCAGTCCTGTGGGGAAGATAAGCCAATTTGTCTCTTATCACTTTAGAAATCTTCATGTCATTGTTTGAAAAAACAATAACAACAACATGAAGCCAATAAGGTTTTTTCTTTTTTTTTGGATTTTTTTTCTTCTTTCTTTTTTGGCCAGTAAGTTTGAGTTTCTTTCTTTTCACCAATACTTTATATAATTTCTCAAATGTTTCTACATTCACTGGCCTCTGCAGTCCTGCAAAAATACATTTTCCAACTGTCGAGATATAAATTTTAACCAGAAACAATCATGAGTAATAGTTATGTATTAGTGAAAACTGTGCAATGGATATTAGTAAATAACTAAAAAACTTAACATTTAACTCTATTCTATCGACAGGAATTAGAGCACTTACAGCGTAGATACAAGTTGATTGCATGACTAAGATAACCACTGCCTGGAATCCCGGTAAGTAAAGAGGTGATAGGAACAAACTTGAAGAGAATTGCTTCAGGTTTGGCAGGCACTGTCTGGAGCCAATGGGAGTGACCATGCAAGAACACATCCCCTCCCCTTTTTGAACAAATGATAGTGAGGCCCTGTTCCAAGTTGGAAAATAAACTAAAATATGATCCACAAGCCACAACTGTTACCCATAGTATATACTAGATACTTTTGAGTTCTTGGCTTACATCCTTGCTTGATGTTTCTGAAGTACTGCTCAACTGCATTGTGCTTGAATGTAGTACACGATTAAAGACCTCGGGAACCTATAGGATTAAATTACATTCATTTATCATATACATCTAATGAATTACAACATCAAATAGTAGGATGAAGTGCAATACTTTCTGTTTGCCATCTCTTGTTTTCCTCTCTAATAGTGAAGGGCTTCTTTGATCTGAAAATAGGAAATCTCCAAGGTCTTCCAAATATCTTCTGAGATCGGCAGGAGGAATGGGTGAGGAGGGTTTCTGCTTAACACAAAGTAAGTCTTGACCGCCAACAGCCATTCCTACTATCATGTGTGTCCCATATGTCTGGATGAACCTGCCTAATAAAATTAAATTGATCAGCATCCATCTCCGAAAGCAGCCCAAGGTCAAGCATGACCCATTGTCCCCACATGCTTCGAGGAGTAATAAAACATATCTAGTAGATTGTTTAATATTAAGAAACTAGGTGAGCCTAAATAGGATGGTACTAATAAACATCCAGTTCAAAAAAATGTTATATCACAAAGCTGCTTTCAGTAACTGATATTCCATCCCCTTCCCCTCCACCACACGACATGACACACACACAAAACACAAACAAGTAGAAACAAACAAAAGAAGCTTCAATTTGACAAGTAGGAGGCAAACTAAATTCCCTCAAAGTCCAACTAACACTAGATGTTGGCAAAACATCTCTTTGTTATATTCTGTTTTTCAGTCTTTCCCCTTCAACTCATTTACACATTATTTCAATCAGGACAACTAAAACATGGCTTCTTTCTAGTTCTTTTCTTTTTCTTTTTTTTTTTTCTTTTCTTTTTTTTGATGGGGGAAAGGGTGTCCTTCATTTTTAATTAATCTTTGCTTTCTGTTTTTCATCATTCCACTTGAAACTGAATGTGTCACTTGGTGCTAGGAAGAAGGTAAAGTTTATAATGTCTAATCCCATTTAGGAATGATAAAAAGTTAAAAGAGTAGAACACTAATAACTTCACTCTCATGGGCTTGATTATTTGGATGGAGCCTTTGGTGAGTGCTACCGTAATGATTCTGAATTCAACAAAGGATATTTAGGGATTCACGGCATGAAATGTTTTTTATGAAGGAAAATGTCTTGTGAGTCCTCGACTAGTATGAGGATATATTTATGCTTAAGCAGAAGCATGCAAATGTTATAAAAGTACTACACTTTATTCAAGGGAATGCATGATGAGCTTCAAATGTACATCCTACAACTAACAAAATTATATTATGTTCCTAAATTTCCTTTTAAATAGGTTTTTCCACAAGAACCATAAATTTCAAAAAGCTTGGGGGTTTAAACAAAATGTATGGAATAAGGAAGAGAATTCTAGGATTATATGGTGCAGATCAGAAGTATGATACACAACTATCAAGAAATTGTAAAACTGGAGAAACAGTAAAAATAAGATCTGAAGAATATAAGAGGAATTTTTTTTTTTTTTGATAAATACTTATCAAAATTTTTTTTTTTTTTTTTTTGATAAATAATGTATATTCAAACAACGAGCAGAGGGGCGCAACCCATGTATACAAGAAGTATATGGGTTGCGGAAAAAGAAGAGCATAAATCTAGAAACACAAGAGGTAGTTAAGAAGCTCTAGGTGATTCCGTTGACTCTAAAAATGCTATGGTTGACAAGTTGTTATGTTCTATAGAAATCCAGTCCGACAATAGCTTTTTGACTGGCATTTTCCAGAGTTTTTCAAAAGTTCTTATTCTCCTCATGCTCAAGTGGTATCTTCATTATTACAGAGTTTACACAATGGAAAGTTATTGCTTTTCCATATGTCTGGAACATAAACACATCATAAGCACTATTTAATTATTTCTATACAGAAAATAGAACCTTTCAAAATTTTAATTTACAGGCATTAAAGATGTCCTAGAAACGAAAAAGTAGGGGAAAAAACAGAATCACAGTTAAAGCAGTAAATGATTACAAGTAAAAGGTAGCTATTTTTAAGGCAGTCAGCCAATCAGATCAGGAATTCTTTCAGCACAAAAAACAGCCTCGAGATAATGTTGTTAAAATGCATTCAGCTCCAAATTATTTTACTTTCCAGACTCTTCTACCTCCCATAATTTTTTTTTTTTTTTATAAGTAATAAGTATATTATCAAACGCACATAACCTCCCATAACGTTAAACCTCAAATGCATCAAATTTTGTTTTGCACGTAGTTGAGTGAAGAAGAATTCACCCTACTTCAACTTAGAGACAAGCCCAACAATGAAAATGATTAGGACAGGAAGATATATATGCAAGTGAAAGTATTAATGAGTTCACTCAGTACAAAAAGGCAATTACTCTAGTCCTACTGAAGTGGGATCCTCGGAGGGATAATCTAGATATGGTCCTGATATTCAGCATTTATGCAAGCATTCTTCTCTTTTTATGTGTGTTAAAATTTAAGCATAATTCTTCCCATCATATGTGCAATTTTTTATACATAATGAGATATTCTTAATGCAAAATGATAATTAGATAGAATTATGGGGAAAACCACCTAGACAGTGAAGCAGGATCCCAACGAGATGGAACAGCCTTCTTTACGTCCTCTTGCAGTACTAACGGAGATGCTGTTAGGTGCAGATAATACAATGAGATGAAGTATCCGTCAAAAGCAAGATATTTGGTGTCTGCAGCGTCATTAAACCAGTCCCCGCTTAATTCAAAAATAGCATTAAGATAGCCTGACGGAATTTTTCCTCGTATTGAAGATTTCTGATTAAGCAACTCTGACATCTGCAAAGAAAGAATGACATGTAATGAAACATAGGAAAATTTGCTATAAATAAGGCTTAAAAACAGAATGTCTTCACAAGATCATACCAAAATACCTATTATGCCACCCCAATATCTAGTCATTTATTTGCACTTACAGGAAGAATATAAAAATCAAAATCCCACAAAAGACATCTCACATCAAGAAATAATATAAACATGCAATGCCATGAGCAGCCTGTAACTATTGTGATAACATTTTGCAACCTAATGTATATCATTGGTCACACCAAATTTAAATTGCACAACTCCACAGCCAAATAAATACATAATTAAAATGAAAATGCACAACAACAGCTATATATATCTAGAATTACCACCGCAATTTGCAGGACAATAGCCCTATATATCTAGCACCAGATTCACCCTTTACTTCCCAATTTCCAGCTATAACAATCTCTTACGAAATCTTAGAGCACTGCAATGTTACCTGGACCCTTCACTTCACCTTGTCATACCCATGTCAAAATGACATGACGTGGGTAAGGGCATGCACCAATAGAGGGCATTTAGGCTACTATCTTGATAGATTTCAGCAGCCAAAGGATTGGAAAGGTACGAGGGATTAAGTTTTTACAGGTTGCAAGGACTTATTTGGGAATGAAAATACTGAATCTTGATGGCTAAAGTGCTCAGAAACCCAAAAAAAGATGTTGCAAAAGGAGCATAGTGATAATGTCTTTAACCTTCACAATCATTGAAAGTGACCTCTTATTAAATCCACCTTCGATTCTGTGAGGCTATTAAAAAAGTCACTACCCCTTTATCTTTCTCATTTTCAGTAGTTTTTAGATGACAATCAAAATCTTGGAGTAAAGATCTACCAATAACACTGGACATATAAATAAATTATTGCCAAACAGCTGTTTTAACCCTTCCATTAGCATTCTTCAGGGCTGCGATATGCAGCTGAAGCTTTTATTAACTTTGAGCATAGAGCAGTCCATCAACTTCTTTTCTATTCTCCCCACCCCCTTCACTTTTTGGTAGATTCCATCAAGACATGTGAGAAACCTGTGTCCTTGTTTAATTGGAAACACCAGATTAAAATAATAACTCTCTCTTATCTTCTCTCCTATTAGTTTATTTTTTCGCTAACAACTTAGCCAAACTTATGCAATGAATTTTTTTTTTTTCCCACCATTACCGCGCCAATGTCGTAGATACTAGAATTGATATCTTTACACATCCCCTTCAGGAGCATGAAACTCGTAAGCATATTAGAACTGCAAACACATTCATCATGACCTCTCTACACACTTGGCATAAAACTGTATTTCCATTTCTAAGTCAAACCTGAACCTTGATTGTGTAGCACTTCTCCTTAATTGACAACATATTCCTACAAATCCACACTATTCTCTTTAAAAAGGCTACTACTAACACAATAGTAATTCTCATATTTGTAGCTAGAAGCTTTCCTTTGAGGAAGCTACCGGGACATTGGATCCCCTTCAACTTTCTCTTCTGCAGGTCATATATTGTTAAAAGATCCAGCGTATAACCATGATTTAGAATTTGTGCAACACATATGTTCTCCAATAAGTTCCACCTGAGGTCAAAATCTGGGCATCAAAAATGGCTTCATGTATCATTTTTATTATGAGCAGAAAACATTTTTATATTCGGCAAAAGCCTTTACCACAACTTCTTATGGTTCGAAGAAAATTGCATCAGCCCCACCAATACCTACAAACTCTTTCGTCATGCCCCTTTTTATCAATAGTAAAAACTCCCTGGCAATCGACTTTTTGATCCTCTACCACCATGCTGACGCTGTTGGCACTAGCTCATCAAGTCCTATTAAATGCTTCAATTTTCCAATTTGAAGGAGGAAGTCCAGAAATTACCGCAGATAAAAGTCTATAACAGCGTGAAGAATCAGGAATTCCTAGCATATCCATTTTAGACTGCATACCCAACAATTATCTATCACAAATTGTTTTTCAATCTCTTTTCCCAATCACAGTCGGCAATCATCATTAAAAGGCTCCGCTTTACCAACGTAACGATTTACGTGGTCCTTTTAACCATAGCTTCTGGTCGACAAAATCTGGTTTTAAGTGCCCTTCTCACAAGTAATGCCTCCAATACATACTTGAATCACAGAGTCGAACTGGAAGACTCCAACAAATAGCCAAGCTCTCCAGCCAATATTCATGACAAAATACTCCTCTGATTCTTGCCAGATTCAAATAAGCCCTTTCTACCTTGTGAAACCCAGTGCTGTTCCTCCAGAGGCAGATAGGAGTTCTTTGCTCATTTTCTGCTTGGCTCCGCTTGACCCACAATAAGATTTTCTTTTTTTTCTTTTTTTTAGCATTGCCACATTAATCAAACCTCTACAGACGCACATTAAAAATATAAAAAATAAAAAATAAAAAATACCTGGTTGAATTCAAGCACATCGGACTTGAAGCGGAGACGATCCCCTTTATCAAATCGAATATCTTGGGGAACTCCTGAAATGGTGGCACCGCCAGGAATGACAACGTCCCTCTTGTTAAGCTCATCGACAACCACCAACCTTCCACCGCCCTTGGCAAACTTGAGCCTGAAATCACTGGCGAAATCGAAGCCTTTCCCCAACGCCTCCAACGCCCTCATCTCCATGGGCTTCTCGGCACCCTCTTCCCCCATCCAAGAAAAAGTCAGAAAGAAGAGGAAGAAGAAGAAGAATGGTCTAAGAATTCGTATTCAAAGTTGAAAATGCCCAGTCCCCGTGCATGCCTTCCTTGACCAAGTCATCAATAGCTGCCATTTAGACAACGCCGTTGTTGCTGAGGTCTGGGTTTCTGGAAGAGACGTGAGTGGGTTGGAGAGGTCTTATTAAATACCGAGTATTGAAAATTTGGGAAGCGTTGAGTAGAAGAGACAGAAGAGGAAGCTTCAGCGAAGAGCCACAATGCCACAGCTACAACACTAGTAGTAGTATTTGCAGTGGTCTGATTGGCTCCTGTTCTCTAAATACACCACGTACACTGCTATACTTTTTTCAACTTTTCCCATTTAATCTCCATTTTTTTTTTAACTAAAAGAAAGCGAAAGCAAAATTAAATCTCAACACTCTTTTTTTATTCAAAACAGCAAGAAGGAGAGTTATTTTATTTTGGCGTGCCTATAACAATACCTATTTGGCTACTTGTTAGAACTTTTAATTAAGTCATAAAAAAAAAAAAATCTTAAGTCAAATTTATTGTAGTAGCTAATAGTTTTACGGTGCGTTTGGTATTGCGATTTCATAAAAATATAATCCTCTCAATTTCAATTAAATTTGATAATATTTAGTTAATTATAATTTAGAGGTATTTTTGTTTTTTTCAGAGACAAAAATACCCTTCCACTATAATTAACTCGATATTCTCCAAAATATCCTAATTCGATTTCATAAATAAAAAGTGTGATTTTAAACAAATTGTTGAAACACATATTTTTTTAACGGCACTTGGTCCAAATCCTTTTTCTAAAGCACTTACTTCTGACTCGGCATTTTAATTATTCACTTTCGTCATTCCTTTAAAAATATGCTTTCTTTGTTTACTTACTTTACTATTTTCAAAAAGAAGTGAGAATCAAATTGATTTTTTCATTATGCATTATTAAAGTGACTAGTGCTATAGGAACCTTTTTTTTTTTTCTTTTTTTTTTCTTCAGCACCGTAACAACTAGCCAATTTTTTAGTCAAATTGACTAATCGTATAGGATTTTTTTTTTTTTTTTTCTTGCTAGCCCCACTAGCTAAAATAACATTTTAGTTAATTTTATTAATCATTAAATTAAATTATCTAGCAGTCGTATCACATGTTATTAAATAACATTAACAAAAATATGTATTTGTTCTACTTAAAAAAAAATTGTATTTGATGTGATTTTCTTTGCATATCGTTATTATAGTCATCCGGGTGTCACCGTGTCAAGGAATCATACAAGAAGGCCCCACGTGGTGTTGACTGGTGCTTCCCTTCAATCTAAAGTCAACTCTGATTATCTACTGGTTACCTAATTTGTCGGGTCCAACCTGTCACTGTTGGCTTTGTTGGGCAAAGGCCGGATAATACGGGACTCAAAAATTTTAAGAAAAACATTCTTAAAATTAATTTAAAAATTATTATTTTTAATCACATCAATTACGTTTTATTACTATTCAAATAAAAAAATAACTACAAAATAAATTTTTTCAATTTTTTATACAAAATATCCTTACTTTTTTTTCTTTCATATCAATCAAATCTGCTACAGTATCGTTTCATTCCCTTTTTTTTATTCCAATGCCAAACACAGTCGTTACAATCTACTTATCTCCTCGTCCGCACGTGTACAACACTGCTAGTTTTTCCTTTTTTTTTTCTTTTTTTTTTTGAATGAAAAGTTAAAAGTAGAAAAACTTTCTTAGATGATTTTTTTTTTTTATAACTTTAAGAATGATGTGGCTAGTGATGATTTTAAAAGTCACATCATTCTTATATCATTTTCTTTTTCATTTTTATATCATTTTTTGGTGTTTAGCCATATTAAAAAAACTTTATTCGACCAACCAAAAATATTTTGGAACTGTAAAATGTTTTTTTTTTTTTTTTTTCATAAGTTGGTGTCGGCAGACGAGAATGTGACGCCTGGGTGTGTCGTGGTATAAGTGTTCGATTGAAGAAGGTATTCGAAGAGAGGAGTTTGTGTGTGAAAAATGTAAACCATTTCAAAGAAAGCAAGAGAATGTTTTACGATTAACTAAAAATATTTTAAATAAATAAAAATATTTATCCAAATTTTCCGATCATAGATAGACACTAAAATAATAAAAATATTTTACGTCGAAATAAATAAAACTTTAAAAATGTTAATAATTTCATGTTTAAAAAAAAAATTACTTTTTGGGTGACAACTAAATCAATTAAAAATGTTTTTTTTTTATATATATTTTAAAATAAAATATTAACAAATAATTCAAAATTCAAAAACACTCATTAAAACATAAAAATAATTTTCAAATTCAAACATGTCTACATATGGTGGTCAATTTATATACAAGTCTCGAAGCTTGTAGTTTAAGAATTGGTAAGGCATTGGATAAGGATGTCAGTGCAATGGTACACGACAAGTTGAAACAACTGGGGGGATACTCACTGTAGCTTTTCCTGAACATACCGACGAGAAAAAACAACCCTTTGTTGACTCATGTCCCCCCCCCATTGAACATGAGGTTTCCCATTTGAAGAAGCAGACAATGGTGATGATGATTTGTTAGAAGTGATTGATTGTGATCCAAATGAGGGATAATGGAAATAGTGATTGTAACCCAAAATTAAACACACAAACAAAGAATTGAATTCACACCAATTCATTAGCGGTCTAAATCATTAGCGATTTGAACAATTAATATAATAAAGTTTAAATAAATTTTGAGCTGTCCGACCACATACTAAAACGATGAATTTTTTCCTGAGATATGTTTAGGAAGATTTGTGTGAAATTTAGAACAGTTGCCAAGCCTTTAAGGAAGAACACAGCCGATACGGATGTTGATGTTTGTTTAGGAAAACGTCATCAGCAGAACAACTTTTGCAAGTGATTTGTTGCTTAGGTTGATTGTGATTTGTGTCCAATTGCTTGAATCTTTGAGTTATTGATTGGTAAAATAGGGCCCAATTCTCGATGCATGATCCCCAAAAGAGTTTAGGTTAATAGGTTGAAGCCCAATTGTATTATAATGACGACTCACTTTTATAATATATTTTTAATGTGAGATTTAATTATTTTCACTCACATTTTTACACTTAACAATCTCCCCCTTAAACAAAAAGCTCTTACCAAGTGTTCATAGCATTAGTCAAAGCTAATTGTAGATGTAATATCCACCATTGTTTTGTTACTGTTTTTTTAAAAGGACTATTGTGCTTTGCTCTCTCCACCTTTTTCTTACTTTTTCATGTAAAATAAATTTATATAACACTTAATAAATCTCATAACATTAGCCGTCATGATTTTCAAGACATACAAAACCTTCATTGAATCTTGATCTGAAAAGGTAAGCGTCAAAAATGATTTTAAAAAATATTTATCTCAATTGATCCTATTGTGTAATTTTATAGGTTAGAGAGAGAACGATTTCCTTGTTCTAACTATAACTCCGCTTCCCACCAAAATAAGAGTCTATGAAACCGCTTCTCTTATTTGACTAGTCTAATAGGATTAGATAACCATATAATATTAAGAGTAATAGTTTCTCACATGTGCCATGTCATGTGGGACAATAGTTTCGCACACCTCAATTTTTTTTATTTTTTTTTTTTGACCGGGAATCTTGTCAGATTTCATTAATAAATGATCAAAATTATAAAAGTATAAAACTCTTACATCATAGAGCATAAAGATCTGATAAATTATAGCAAAAAACTATGAGATTACAAAATCATATATATAACAAGAAAATTCTTACAATCAAGTACTATCTATGACTTCAACTTCCGTTAACTCATGTACAATTATAATTATGAAACAGATCTACTCCAAACATGGTAGATCTAAGATATGGGTAGCCCAAAATCTCAAACTTTATTTACCGGCTGTGAGAGATAATCCCCACACCGATCTACTCCTCTTCGGCCTAAAAGGTCAGGAAAACAACTCACGTCCTTAACCCAAAGACCAAGACAAAAATAACAAAAAAATAAAATGAAAAACGAAAAAAGCAAAATTCTCAATACAAGCAGCAGCAAAGGAGCACGGCATCGTAGACATTCCCGATAAGACACGCCTTAGCTGGTAAAGACAAGTATATCTGAGTTTGAAAAACTAGATTTAAATTTAGATCTACAAAACCGCCAAAAATGTAGTCCGAAAGAGACTACAAAGAAAACACTGAGTACTGCTACCAAGAGTGAAGACTGACTGGGAAGGGAAGAAGGGAAGAATCCTATGTGTTTTCTAGTCGTTGGTTTTTTTTCCCTCACCAAACTTTTTTTTTTCTTCTTCTATGAATCTTACTTCTCACACCTCATTACACCCCACTTGTTTTTCAGGAATTTCCATGGTATTGCTTTCCCTATTGTTTGTTACTATGTACAGTGACACCTTAACTCAAAATTCTGTATTAAAAGTCAATCATTTTATCTCCTGTGAACACAAAAATTGAGAAAATACAATTGCAGGTGAAAAGAAAATCTTGATCCTCCATGAGATTATCACTAAACAAGTTTTGTTATGCATAAGACTCCCCCCATCTCTTACAATTTCCCAGTAGAACTGTAGAAGTCTTTCCTTTTATTTCCTTTTTGTTTTTGCTTTTGTTTTGTATAGAGTAATTAAAATAGTTAATCATATGCCATTTCTCTAACAACTATTAATCAAGAAAATTCAAGCAATAACAACAGGAAAGTATCTCAAAATTGTATAGAAATTCTACGAACAAGAAAATTATGAGCATCCCCAAGAATTACAATATTTGAATTTCACTGAGATTTAGACAACACAAGAGGCTGCGGGACCAATTTAAGATGCATAACCCACCTGTTTAGGTCAAATACAACCCCGCAGCCCTTAATTTTTGGGACCAAAGGGCTTAATTTTAGTGATCCCAAATTGATTGAACCAAGACTATACCAATACACCATTACTTCTGAGTGTCAGCAAAGGGCTGGAAAAGGTGAAGGTCAGAACATTGGATGTACCTCTCGCACGTTAAACCACAACTGTTGAGAGTGTATTCAGAGGCCATAGCCATGAAACTAGTAATCTTTCTGCAAAGTTAAAAGTATGGGTTCGATTTACCATATGTAAGCCAAATGATGGTCATGACTATTTCAAATGAATCTATTCAAATTCGCACTTTATTTGTATACAAAAAATCCCATACCGTGGATCTGAAACAAACAAATACTTCTCAGGACGATGAGATTTACAACAAAATGCAATGCAAGTTAGATGTTAAAAGTAATGCTACATTTACTCTCACTTCTTTATACCTATTTCGCATCCCTTCTTTATAAGCTTACTTTTAAAACTTTCATTGGATATAAGAAAAATCTTTATTGGATTTTTGTTCAAAAATAATTTAAAAAGCCGCAAGTGTGAAGAAATTGGTGCAAATCTGACTCCAAAAGTAACCAAACCTATCCCTAAAACATCAAGAGAGCTGCTTTTAAAGAGACTGTGGCCCCGTATAAGATATTGACATCTCAACTTAATACAACTTAAGAAAAGGAAAACAAACACAACATATCACATCTATATATATGTGCAGTGAAATTTTTTAATTTTTAATAAATTTGGATGGGATTGAATGTGTTTGTTTTCTTCTCTTAAATTGTGATAAGCTGAGGTCGCAATTTCTCATTGGAGGACGTCAAATGATGGGTTTATGACACAACCCATGAGTCCCATTTAAGTTACTTTCAAACAGTATACAGATAAAGTGAAACCCCAACCAAGAACAGCAATCACATAGCACCAAGAACAGTGTCACGGAACACAGTGGCACGCCACCCCAAGTCGTTCTAATGCAAACCTGAAACCCCAACCACTAATCTCCCCTATTAATCTCCACGCAACCCCACCAAATCATCCTTAAGAAAATAACTACAAGACACTATAATATAACATCTGAGAATCATTTTCCCATAAACAACAATAAAAGAGAAGGCTTTGAGAAGCTAAAAAGGGTGCAAATAAGTCAAGAGGGGACATAAAGATCAAACCCCATCACTCCCTGCCTTAGCTGTCACTATTGCTGATGCCTGTAACACCGCCATTAAAATTACCATTGTTGTCATCAGCTGCGCTGTTTTGCGTGAGCTTCTCCTTTTTGGAGGAGCCCTTGACCGGGTATTTAAGAGCATTGAGCTCTATCTTACGAAGAGCAGCTTCACCAAGATCAACGCCACATATGTCAGAAAGCCTGACAAGGTAGAGCAAGACGTCTGACAGTTCTTCACCCAGGTGTTGCTTCTCTTCGTCTTTCCAATCAGGCAGTCCTCTTGGAACCTCCCCTTTCCACTGAAATATCTCGGACAGCTCTCCCACTTCTCCCACCTGAAACTCACAAGCACACCCAGATGCACCAAAACAAAAAAGTAAAGCAGACGATTGACAATGAAACCTCAATTATATACCTTTCTTTCCGAGTAAGGCGAATGGGGGGGGGTCTTGTTATCACATGAAACAACTAGTACACATAACATAACAATTAACAAACATTCTTTCCTGTACACCTATGAATTCATGCCCTACAAACGCCATCTTAAACCTACTTTGATCGATTCCTAGGCACTTGATAAAGTGATTCAAAAGATCAGCAGAGATATGAGCATATATATAAACAATCAAACAATAGAAGCGAACGCAGTTTCTTTCAGTTACAATATTGAGATTTCGCTAGGAAGCTGGATTTTTATATTCTATATGACCAAAACTTGGTATTGGGCTTCAAGTAAACAGATACATTTTTTTAATGCTAATAGAACTGCCAGGATCTCCAAAGGGTCCTTTAAGTCAATATACATATGGGTATGTGAGAATATTAAAATAATAAAATGGTTGGAAAGGAAGACATCGCCCATGGTGGATCAGAGTATTCCACTTTTTTCCTGCCACTTTTTCGTCTCGAAGCTGAATACAAGAATTATATATACACATATATAAATCGTAATAATAATGGGTTTATGGGATTAATGCCAAAAGGCATGTGGAAACAGCATTTAA
>NC_081544.1:29464565-29477274 GCF_901000735.1 Corylus avellana | reverse complement strand
TTTTAATCACTTCAATTACGTTTTATTACTATTCAAATAAAAAAATAACTACAAAATAAATTTTTTTCTTCACTTTTTTATACAAAATATCCTTACTTTTTTTTCTTTCATATCAATCAAATCTGCTACAGTATCGTTTCATTCCCTTTTTTTTATTCCAATGCCAAACACAGTCGTTACAATCTACTTATCTCCTCGTCCGCACGTGTACAACACTGCTAGTTTTTCCTTTTTTTTTTCTTTTTTTTTTTGAATGAAAAGTTAAAAGTAGAAAAACTTTCTTAGATGATTTTTTTTTTTTATAACTTTAAGAATGATGTGGCTAGTGATGATTTTAAAAGTCACATCATTCTTATATCATTTTCTTTTTCATTTTTATATCATTTTTTGGTGTTTAGCCATATTAAAAAAACTTTATTCGACCAACCAAAAATATTTTGGAACTGTAAAATGTTTTTTTTTTTTTTTTTTCATAAGTTGGTGTCGGCAGACGAGAATGTGACGCCTGGGTGTGTCGTGGTATAAGTGTTCGATTGAAGAAGGTATTCGAAGAGAGGAGTTTGTGTGTGAAAAATGTAAACCATTTCAAAGAAAGCAAGAGAATGTTTTACGATTAACTAAAAATATTTTAAATAAATAAAAATATTTATCCAAATTTTCCGATCATAGATAGACACTAAAATAATAAAAATATTTTACGTCGAAATAAATAAAACTTTAAAAATGTTAATAATTTCATGTTTAAAAAAAAAATTACTTTTTGGGTGACAACTAAATCAATTAAAAATGTTTTTTTTTTATATATATTTTAAAATAAAATATTAACAAATAATTCAAAATTCAAAAACACTCATTAAAACATAAAAATAATTTTCAAATTCAAACATGTCTACATATGGTGGTCAATTTATATACAAGTCTCGAAGCTTGTAGTTTAAGAATTGGTAAGGCATTGGATAAGGATGTCAGTGCAATGGTACACGACAAGTTGAAACAACTGGGGGGATACTCACTGTAGCTTTTCCTGAACATACCGACGAGAAAAAACAACCCTTTGTTGACTCATGTCCCCCCCCCATTGAACATGAGGTTTCCCATTTGAAGAAGCAGACAATGGTGATGATGATTTGTTAGAAGTGATTGATTGTGATCCAAATGAGGGATAATGGAAATAGTGATTGTAACCCAAAATTAAACACACAAACAAAGAATTGAATTCACACCAATTCATTAGCGGTCTAAATCATTAGCGATTTGAACAATTAATATAATAAAGTTTAAATAAATTTTGAGCTGTCCGACCACATACTAAAACGATGAATTTTTTCCTGAGATATGTTTAGGAAGATTTGTGTGAAATTTAGAACAGTTGCCAAGCCTTTAAGGAAGAACACAGCCGATACGGATGTTGATGTTTGTTTAGGAAAACGTCATCAGCAGAACAACTTTTGCAAGTGATTTGTTGCTTAGGTTGATTGTGATTTGTGTCCAATTGCTTGAATCTTTGAGTTATTGATTGGTAAAATAGGGCCCAATTCTCGATGCATGATCCCCAAAAGAGTTTAGGTTAATAGGTTGAAGCCCAATTGTATTATAATGACGACTCACTTTTATAATATATTTTTAATGTGAGATTTAATTATTTTCACTCACATTTTTACACTTAACAATCTCCCCCTTAAACAAAAAGCTCTTACCAAGTGTTCATAGCATTAGTCAAAGCTAATTGTAGATGTAATATCCACCATTGTTTTGTTACTGTTTTTTTAAAAGGACTATTGTGCTTTGCTCTCTCCACCTTTTTCTTACTTTTTCATGTAAAATAAATTTATATAACACTTAATAAATCTCATAACATTAGCCGTCATGATTTTCAAGACATACAAAACCTTCATTGAATCTTGATCTGAAAAGGTAAGCGTCAAAAATGATTTTAAAAAATATTTATCTCAATTGATCCTATTGTGTAATTTTATAGGTTAGAGAGAGAACGATTTCCTTGTTCTAACTATAACTCCGCTTCCCACCAAAATAAGAGTCTATGAAACCGCTTCTCTTATTTGACTAGTCTAATAGGATTAGATAACCATATAATATTAAGAGTAATAGTTTCTCACATGTGCCATGTCATGTGGGACAATAGTTTCGCACACCTCAATTTTTTTTATTTTTTTTTTTTGACCGGGAATCTTGTCAGATTTCATTAATAAATGATCAAAATTATAAAAGTATAAAACTCTTACATCATAGAGCATAAAGATCTGATAAATTATAGCAAAAAACTATGAGATTACAAAATCATATATATAACAAGAAAATTCTTACAATCAAGTACTATCTATGACTTCAACTTCCGTTAACTCATGTACAATTATAATTATGAAACAGATCTACTCCAAACATGGTAGATCTAAGATATGGGTAGCCCAAAATCTCAAACTTTATTTACCGGCTGTGAGAGATAATCCCCACACCGATCTACTCCTCTTCGGCCTAAAAGGTCAGGAAAACAACTCACGTCCTTAACCCAAAGACCAAGACAAAAATAACAAAAAAATAAAATGAAAAACGAAAAAAGCAAAATTCTCAATACAAGCAGCAGCAAAGGAGCACGGCATCGTAGACATTCCCGATAAGACACGCCTTAGCTGGTAAAGACAAGTATATCTGAGTTTGAAAAACTAGATTTAAATTTAGATCTACAAAACCGCCAAAAATGTAGTCCGAAAGAGACTACAAAGAAAACACTGAGTACTGCTACCAAGAGTGAAGACTGACTGGGAAGGGAAGAAGGGAAGAATCCTATGTGTTTTCTAGTCGTTGGTTTTTTTTCCCTCACCAAACTTTTTTTTTTCTTCTTCTATGAATCTTACTTCTCACACCTCATTACACCCCACTTGTTTTTCAGGAATTTCCATGGTATTGCTTTCCCTATTGTTTGTTACTATGTACAGTGACACCTTAACTCAAAATTCTGTATTAAAAGTCAATCATTTTATCTCCTGTGAACACAAAAATTGAGAAAATACAATTGCAGGTGAAAAGAAAATCTTGATCCTCCATGAGATTATCACTAAACAAGTTTTGTTATGCATAAGACTCCCCCCATCTCTTACAATTTCCCAGTAGAACTGTAGAAGTCTTTCCTTTTATTTCCTTTTTGTTTTTGCTTTTGTTTTGTATAGAGTAATTAAAATAGTTAATCATATGCCATTTCTCTAACAACTATTAATCAAGAAAATTCAAGCAATAACAACAGGAAAGTATCTCAAAATTGTATAGAAATTCTACGAACAAGAAAATTATGAGCATCCCCAAGAATTACAATATTTGAATTTCACTGAGATTTAGACAACACAAGAGGCTGCGGGACCAATTTAAGATGCATAACCCACCTGTTTAGGTCAAATACAACCCCGCAGCCCTTAATTTTTGGGACCAAAGGGCTTAATTTTAGTGATCCCAAATTGATTGAACCAAGACTATACCAATACACCATTACTTCTGAGTGTCAGCAAAGGGCTGGAAAAGGTGAAGGTCAGAACATTGGATGTACCTCTCGCACGTTAAACCACAACTGTTGAGAGTGTATTCAGAGGCCATAGCCATGAAACTAGTAATCTTTCTGCAAAGTTAAAAGTATGGGTTCGATTTACCATATGTAAGCCAAATGATGGTCATGACTATTTCAAATGAATCTATTCAAATTCGCACTTTATTTGTATACAAAAAATCCCATACCGTGGATCTGAAACAAACAAATACTTCTCAGGACGATGAGATTTACAACAAAATGCAATGCAAGTTAGATGTTAAAAGTAATGCTACATTTACTCTCACTTCTTTATACCTATTTCGCATCCCTTCTTTATAAGCTTACTTTTAAAACTTTCATTGGATATAAGAAAAATCTTTATTGGATTTTTGTTCAAAAATAATTTAAAAAGCCGCAAGTGTGAAGAAATTGGTGCAAATCTGACTCCAAAAGTAACCAAACCTATCCCTAAAACATCAAGAGAGCTGCTTTTAAAGAGACTGTGGCCCCGTATAAGATATTGACATCTCAACTTAATACAACTTAAGAAAAGGAAAACAAACACAACATATCACATCTATATATATGTGCAGTGAAATTTTTTAATTTTTAATAAATTTGGATGGGATTGAATGTGTTTGTTTTCTTCTCTTAAATTGTGATAAGCTGAGGTCGCAATTTCTCATTGGAGGACGTCAAATGATGGGTTTATGACACAACCCATGAGTCCCATTTAAGTTACTTTCAAACAGTATACAGATAAAGTGAAACCCCAACCAAGAACAGCAATCACATAGCACCAAGAACAGTGTCACGGAACACAGTGGCACGCCACCCCAAGTCGTTCTAATGCAAACCTGAAACCCCAACCACTAATCTCCCCTATTAATCTCCACGCAACCCCACCAAATCATCCTTAAGAAAATAACTACAAGACACTATAATATAACATCTGAGAATCATTTTCCCATAAACAACAATAAAAGAGAAGGCTTTGAGAAGCTAAAAAGGGTGCAAATAAGTCAAGAGGGGACATAAAGATCAAACCCCATCACTCCCTGCCTTAGCTGTCACTATTGCTGATGCCTGTAACACCGCCATTAAAATTACCATTGTTGTCATCAGCTGCGCTGTTTTGCGTGAGCTTCTCCTTTTTGGAGGAGCCCTTGACCGGGTATTTAAGAGCATTGAGCTCTATCTTACGAAGAGCAGCTTCACCAAGATCAACGCCACATATGTCAGAAAGCCTGACAAGGTAGAGCAAGACGTCTGACAGTTCTTCACCCAGGTGTTGCTTCTCTTCGTCTTTCCAATCAGGCAGTCCTCTTGGAACCTCCCCTTTCCACTGAAATATCTCGGACAGCTCTCCCACTTCTCCCACCTGAAACTCACAAGCACACCCAGATGCACCAAAACAAAAAAGTAAAGCAGACGATTGACAATGAAACCTCAATTATATACCTTTCTTTCCGAGTAAGGCGAATGGGGGGGGTCTTGTTATCACATGAAACAACTAGTACACATAACATAACAATTAACAAACATTCTTTCCTGTACACCTATGAATTCATGCCCTACAAACGCCATCTTAAACCTACTTTGATCGATTCCTAGGCACTTGATAAAGTGATTCAAAAGATCAGCAGAGATATGAGCATATATATAAACAATCAAACAATAGAAGCGAACGCAGTTTCTTTCAGTTACAATATTGAGATTTCGCTAGGAAGCTGGATTTTTATATTCTATATGACCAAAACTTGGTATTGGGCTTCAAGTAAACAGATACATTTTTTTAATGCTAATAGAACTGCCAGGATCTCCAAAGGGTCCTTTAAGTCAATATACATATGGGTATGTGAGAATATTAAAATAATAAAATGGTTGGAAAGGAAGACATCGCCCATGGTGGATCAGAGTATTCCACTTTTTTCCTGCCACTTTTTCGTCTCGAAGCTGAATACAAGAATTATATATACACATATATAAATCGTAATAATAATGGGTTTATGGGATTAATGCCAAAAGGCATGTGGAAACAGCATTTAAGTGAGAGAGTTGCCGTTGATCCATTGGTCTCCAAGTTCTTTTTCTTTCTTTCTTTTCTTGTCATTTTCTTCCCTAATGAATTTCTATCAGAAAGTTACTTGCTAGTATGATTTATTAATTTATTTCCATATCACAGAGCAAAAGGAGTTGAATCTCCAAAACATGTATTCCTAGCCAAAACACCATGAAGGATGCAAGACAAAAACCATCAGAGGTGAAAAAATTAATTACCATAGCCAAAAGGAGATTTCTAGGGCTATGAAACTGATCCCAGTCCCTTTCCTTTGCAAACTCCGCCATTCTCCTCTTCAACTCTTCGAGACTAACCCCTGTCATTCTTCGCGGGAAAACTCCTCTTTCGTTTCCTTTTCCCGGTGCCTTGCAACGAAACTGGCCGGATAAGAATTAAGAAGCAATTACGTAAATCCCTGCCTTTTTTCAACCGGGGCTCCCCTACCGGGTATTGCCTGTCCCTGGTACCGCTTTCGTCTTTTTTGTGTCGGTCACGTATCTCTCACGTCAACATGTTTCACGTTTTAGAGATTTGTTGAAATCAGTTAAAAAAAAAGAGATTTGTTGAAATCTTTAAATTTGGACTATTCTATTTTTAAAAATTCTATTTTATTAATAATTAATATTGACGTGAAATTTTAATTTCTAATTTTAAAAAATAATTAAAATTTTAAAATATTAATAATAAAATATGAATAATGTTATAAATTGTAGAGAAATGATAGAATTTATTATTTTTTAACAATTTTGTAACCATCTCTATAGTAAATGAATTAATCTATCATTCTCTTACTTTAAGGGTAGTTCAATGACCAAAAAAAATTTAAAAGTAGTCAAGGCATAAACTAGGGCGTAAGTTCAAATTTTCGCAATAAAAAATTTCTACGTATGTATGATTAGTATTACTCGCATTAGATTTTCATTGATGCTCTGGTGTTGTTCGTTTATGTTATGGCTTAGTCGAACTTGAAGGAGCACTTGCGGTTTTCACCGTCTAAACCTCTCCTATACGACTATAAGCAGATAAAAAAAGATACTATAAAAATCTACTATTGAATTTGTGTGATAGAAAAATATTTACGTGAATCATTTGTCTAAATTAAATTTTTATGATAAATGATATAATTCATTATTTTTCAACAATCTTTTGACTATCTCTATAGTGTGAATAGATAAATCCACCATTTAATTAGTGTGGGGTTCACATGAGTTCACAAATCTAATAATTAATCTATTAAATTTATAAAAAAATATATATATGATTTTTATCTTATTACTATTCTATAATGGGCAGTTTCAGTTAATTCTTTAAATCATTCTTTGTTAAAAATAAATTAATAATTTGTATTTTTTTTACCATGTTAGGGGAGAGAAAAGGGAAAGAAATATTTGAACTAATGACTTTGTAAATTCCCTCTCCTGATTTTTTCACATTTTAATAGAAAAATAAAATGTGGTATATCTTATTTCTTGTAAAATATTCTAAAAATCCCATTAAAGTCCTCAACTAACTTGGCACTTGAACGGACCAGCTGTTCAACTTTTTGGGAAACCGGAAACATATACACTTGCATGTGTTGTGCGGACTCTGCCGAGCGAACACGGACCGTTGGATGCATCGGAATTTTGTTGAAGAATTTGAGCCTGGTTTAAGGCGCAAAGAGAGGGATCGAATTTCTCCCACCGGATAATATTTGCCAGTTGTCAGAGGGACCATGACGTCAGCACACACGGGCCACCTTTTTTTTTTTTTTTTTTTTTATAACCACTTTAGTTGACCACTCGTCGTCTGCCATAATTTTTTCCTGTCCCCTTTTTGGGGCAAATGGTATTTAATACCATTTAATTCACCGGAGAAGAGAAATAAATCATTTAATTGTTCCTTCTTCTTTTCTTTTCTTCTTTTTTTTTCTTCTGATTTTTTGAATATCATGAAATTGTTTAGTGGATGTGGGAGAAGGAAATGTTATGCTCGAAGAATTGTTATTTTGCCGAGTGAAACGAAAATGATTTATTTTATAGTTAAGATGTTGTTTTATTTTTAAAAATATTACACACACTATCACTATCATTTATAATGCATATTTTTTAAGGATACATTAAAAATTATTATTGTATATAAAATTTAATAGTGATTTATCTTAAATCTTATGATAATTTTTAATGCTACATATGATTTGACATACCCCGAACTTTGAAACATCTCAATTTGGACTCCTGAACTTTCAATTGTAGTTAATTTATCTAATTTTGTCAATTTTTTACGTTAAAACTCATAAAAAGACAAAATTACCCTCTAATTTTCTTTTTATTAAAAAAAAAAAATGAAAAAAAAAAAAAGGGTCACAAGGTGGTCCAACCGTGGGACACCTTGTTAATTTTTTTTTTATAATATTTTTTATTTTTAATTTAAAATTAATGGTAAATTTGAAATTTTATGAAAAAATTAAGGGTATAAATATTATTGTCTCACTTTTAACGTTTAAAATCTGACAGAGAAGTTTAAATTTTTTAAAAGGTTCAAATTAACTGTAATTAAAAGTTTAGGGTCTCAAACTAATATGTTTCAAAATTTGAAAGTACGTCAAAACACATGATAATTCAAAAATTTAAAGTAAATTTTCTCCTACTTTATATAACATTAATCAATTTTCTCTATATATGTTTTTCTCTTATAACTTCCTCAAACACACCCATATCTCTCTTTATTTGCCGGCCCCTTTTTGAAAGTTGCATTTATCACTAAAGTTGATGCGATACGGTTTCACAGCTAAATTTCTCATTTTTATCAACAAGACATCACGTGGTACATGTCCGGCGCATAACCAGGCAACCCTACCACTGCAGAAACTATACTGGCTCTGCAGGCAATCATCTTTTACGAAAAGGTTATGCTATGCTAGTTATCAGAGCCATTGACATGAAGGATCGTACCTCAGCTCCTATGGGCATTTCATAGAAAGCATAAAACTTTAATCATGTGGGTTGGAGAAAGTCAGCTTTAACCACGTGTGTAGGGATGCCAATAATGATGTTCATCTAGAAGATATCCCAGCAAGCCGTGGTGATATTGTAAAGGGGAAACAGCCTCTCCTTCTCGAATGATCTTTTGAATCGTTATGTTTTTGTTTTTGTTTTTTTGTTTTTTTTGTTTTGTTGAGATAATGAATATCATTCTATTCTTAAAAAAGAAATAAGTGGATAAAATACAAGTAATTGTTGAAAATATAGCATTTCTCTTTCCAATATACTGAATTATCTACCTACCTTCTCATAAATAACACTTTAATAATTGAGTTGCACAGATGGGGGATGCTACACAAAATGCTCGTCTTTAATTAATGTCACTGATATTGAAGATTAAAGAATACGCCCATCGCCAGCCCCAAACTCCCAACTATAACAATTAATGCTGTCGCCACATGTCATCAAATTGAGGATTAGGATTGGAATGTAAATATAGGCGTAATTACCTTTTGTCATAATGAATTACAGAACCTTGCTACTTTCCTTATCAACTATCAATTATAAAATTTGACCACATCAAACTATCATCTTATGACAAAAAGTCCAATTCTGTCAATCAAAATGATTAAAATTGACGATCAACGGTCATGTGCAAGTCATATGTCATTTTTAATTTTTTTTTTTTTTTTTTTTTTTTCACTTTTGCCCTCACTCCAATTTTTTTCTTACATTTTTTTTTCTTTTGGGTTTAGGAGGGTACCACATGTCATCAAATTGAGGATTAGGATTGAAATGTAAATATATATAAGAGCATTCTTAGCAGGTTCACCAAAATAACTAAAAATATATTTTTGATTATTTCAACAACTCATTTTTTTAGAGCACCCACAGCTGCATCATTTTTTTAACAATCAACTTTTGCTAGTTTATTTAAATATTATTTTTCAAAGATTTGTTTATTCTTAAAAAAAAAAAATAGAGAAACGAAAAGCAAAAAAAAAAATAGAGAAATAAGTTGTTTAATGAACAAGTGAGTGAAGAGTAATTTAAGTTGTTTAATGAACAAGTGAGTAAAGAGTAATTTTTATATTTTGTGAGTAGTGTTCACTTCATTTTTTTTTTTCTTTTTCTTTTTGTTAAAGTAAATTGGAGATTTAAGTTACTTTTATTAAATTACCCCACCAAAATAACAAAAATCACACCAAAATAACCAAAAAAATGATTTTGGTAAGACTGCAATGAGTGCTTTAATCTAGATGCAGACTGGGTGGGCAATTGCCACCTGCCAATTTTGAATATTTTTTCCTTATTAAATATGCTTAAAATAAAAATTTAGGCCGAAAGTTATTAGTTCGGCCCAAGCCCATTAAAAGCGGTCCAAATTTTGGTCTTTATGGTGTAATGTTTATGTCAGATAAGTTTTATTAATACACTTTACATTTAGAGATTAAATTGAAAATTGAATATATTAAAAAATAATTAATTTTTATTTTGTTTATATTTTTTTTAATATTGAATGAATACTAATTTTAATTTTATATATATTAATTTAGTCTTTAATTGTAATATATTTCTCATCAATTATTTGATTCTCTATTTAAATATATTTTAATTTATGCTTTGCTCATCAACTCTTTTTTTTTTTTTTTAATTAATGAGTAATAAACGATTTAACGGTGAATATAGTGAAATGAATCCTCCCAAATTGATAGATACGAGTCCTGATGCTGATTTAAGACTATAGAATTTCTCTAATCAAGTCTTAAGATTCAAGATTCGATGTTGCGGAAAAGGGGGGAAAAAAACGAAGAAAACGAGCGAGAGAGAGTAATTGAAGCATTGATCACTGAAAAAGTAGAACACTCGGAAAATATTTACACAATTGAACTGCAACAATAAGGAATAATTTATGCGAGAACTCAGATTTGAAGATTTATGGCCAAACTGATTCGATGCAAACCCTATACTCTTGCGGATTCTCCTCTACCATCTCTTCCGAGGCGGTGTTATCCTTGATGGCCTCCTCCCTCGGCGGCTTTTGGGCGGTGAAACGCATAGCAGCGGCAACACGGGAGGCGGAAGCAGAAGCAGAGGAGGAGGGGGGAAGTCTTGCGAGTATAGTTGGAGTCGTGGCTTGAGGACGAACAAGCTGGGACAGCAGTAGCAAAAGAGAAGCCATTTGAAGAGCAGATGTTTGTGTAGCAGGTGATGATCGATTGATCGTTGGATTCAAAGAAGTTGGTTGTATATAAATAATATAAGCCCACCGTTTTTCTTGTTACCGGTTGACATATTCGAAGTGCTAATGAGTAATGATGGGAGGGGTTGGGAAATAGAAATACCACGGGTTCCCAAAGCCGCTGATTCTCCCTCCCCTCGTAAGTCGTAATGCTAGAAAATGCTTCTTCTTTGTTTTTTCTTTTTCTTTTTCTTTTTTCAAATAGATTTTTAGACTTTTCAAAATAAATTATAAAATTCTTTACGAAATCCAATTTTTAAAATAATTTAATATATATATATATTTTTTAATGGTGCATATTGTTCATTTATACAATTTTTTTCAGTTGTAGGTGTTGCTCATTACATGTATGAGAAATAAATAATTATTTTAAAAAAAAAAAAACCACAAACAAAATGGGTTGGTGTTAGGGCCACCATATGGGAGTGGCCATCTTCTGGTAGCCCCGTAACGACAGTACCGACAGATGTGGTGGTCAGCCACCGTGAGATCACCACCACGGTCCACGGTGACGCATTGTCAATGTAGTGCAATATTTTATTTATTTATTGAAAAATATTTTTCAATTTTTATTAAGAAGAAATCTTCAAAACAAACCAATTACTGCGGTTCCACTTCCATTTGCCAGCTGTCTTGTCCATTGCATTGGAAAAGTTGGTTCAAGTTCAACCCACTCAACCCACTGAATCCATGGGTACTGACTCCTGACCATCGGCTTGCTGTCGGTGGTTTTACAAAGTCATAAACCAGGACAGCCTTTAATTCCAGCTAGAGCTTTTAATTCGCTGCTGCCCTTTATTTTGTTGGGCGGGCCATAATACGCGTTTCTATTTTCAAGCGGGCTACCAATATTTATGTGACATAGGGATACAGTTGTAATTGTGTCGAGAAAAATATTAACACAAATTAAGATTGATTACCATCAAATTAGATAATTTGTTCAAACTTTGTCTATTTTATTTTTCATACAAATTTGAACTTATTCATTAGACATATGGATTAAATGTTGTCATTTTTTTTTCCGTAAATTTATAGTAATTATTAACATTTGAAAATTTATATATTTATCTTATAGTATAAACCAATCTGATGTAGGACAGTCCACCCGGCATCTAACCCAGGGTCAACTTCTCCCTCAACCGGGACTACTTGTCCCTCGGGCATAACACCCGAGAATCATATCTGACACTTGATAGAATCTGCCAATAAATAAGGAATAATGTCAATATTGGGCGAGAATGTCAAGGCCGCAATATCAGATGGGAAGCATTGATAGAAGGGTGTTGATGGTATTGTTTGCCAATAGCCTGGGCTGGTATTGTATTAGGCCCTCCCTCAATCCCAAAAAAAAAATCTTTTCACCTCAAAATTAATCCCAACATCTCTACTTTTTATACCACATCAATCATTTTTTATTATTATTATTCAAATAAAAAAATCACTACAAAACAATTTTTTTAGTTTTTTCCATATAAAATATATTTTTTAACTTTTCCCTACAGAACATTTTCACTCAAATCAATTAAACACATATTTCTAAAAAAATACTACAGTACGAGCCCTAGTACAGTACCAGCCCATGGCCATTGGCAAACAGGCCGATGTTAGAGCTGCAACAGTTGGGCTGCAATGTTAAAGTTGGGAAGGCCGCAATTATTTTGTCAAGACAGGGTCAGAACCGACCCTACAGCCACCTAGAACCAATGACAGGCTAATGTCGGATTAAGGGAACCAATGACAAGCTGCCATTGTTAGGCCAATAATATTTTATTATTTCTTTTAAAAAAGTTTAATATTTTCCTACTCCACTACAAAAAAATATGGTGTTTTTTGACGTGGTAAACAGTAACACACTTTTTGCCACGTCGATAATTAATGACGTGGCAACAGTGACACGTCAATAAAAA
>NC_081544.1:29462195-29464465 GCF_901000735.1 Corylus avellana | reverse complement strand
TTGTTAATTTTTTTTTATAATATTTTGTATTTTTAATTTGAAATTAATGGTAAATTTGAAATTTTATGAAAAAATTAAGGGTATAAATATCATTGTCTCACTTTTAACGTTTAAAATCTGACAGAGAAGTTTAAATTTTTTGAAAGGTTCAAATTAACTGTAATTAAAAGTTCAGGGTCTCAAACTAATATGTTTCAAAATTTGAAAGTACGTCAAAACACGTAATAGTTCAAAAATTTAAAGTAAATTTTCTCCTGCTTTATATAACATTAATCAATTTTCTGTATATATGTTTTTCTCTTATAACTTTCTCAAACACACCCATATCTCTCTTTATTTGCCGGTCCCTTTCTGAAAGTTGCATTTATCACTAAAGTTGATGCGATACGGTTTCACAGCTAAATTTCTCATTTTTATCAACAAGACATCACGTGGTACATGTCCGGCGCATAACCAGGCAACCCTACCACTGCAGAAACTATACTGGCTCTGCAGGCAATCATCTTTTACGAAAAGGTTATGCTATGCTAGTTATCAAAGCCATTGACATGAAGGATCGTACCTCAGCTCCTATGGGCATTTCATAGAAAGCATAAAACTTTAATCATGTGGATTGGAGAAAGTCAGCTTTAACCACGTGTGTAGGGATGCCAATAATGATGTTCATCTACTTGGTTAGAAGATATCCCACCAAGCCGTGGTGATATTGTAAAGGGGAAACAGCCTCTCCTTCTCGAATGATCTTTTGAATCGTTTTGTTTTTGTTTTTGTTTTTGTTTTTGTTTTTTTGTCGAGATAATGAATACCATTCTATTCTTAAAAAAGAAATAAGTGGATAAAATACAAGTAATTGTTGAAAATATAGCATTTCTCTTTCCAATATACTGAATTATCTACCGACCTTCTCATAAATAACACTTTAATAATTGAGTTGCACAGATTGGGGGATGGGGATGCTACACAAAATGCTTGTTCTTAATTAATGTCATTGATATTGAAGATTCAAGTATACGCCCATCGCCAGCCCCAAACTCCCAACTATAACAATTAATGCTGTCACCACATGTCATCAAATTGAAGATTAGGATTGAAATGTAAAGGAAAATGTTAAGGTCACAACATAAATCTAATTTATGGCAAATTTTTCTCTTATGAGTCATTTAAAATAAAATGAAAAATTGATAGAGAAGATTTTGGGATTTTAAAAATTTGGGAAAAAAGATAAATTGTTTGGTTTAAAATTCAATTTTTTTTTATACGTAGAAGAGAAATTAGAGTTAAGTTTGTGTTGTGTTCGTATCAAACCTCGTAGAGGAAAATATTGGGGTAATTACTTGCCTTTGCATTTTTTTCTCATGAACTATTAACTACGACACCTGATCCTATCAAATTACCATCTTATGACAAAAAGTCACATTTTGTCAGTAAAAAAAGTTAAAATTGACGATAAACGGTCATGTGCAAGTCATGCAATTTTAAATTTTTTTTCTTTCACTTTTGCCCTCACTCCAATTTTTTTCTTCTGGGTTTAGTAGGGTACCACATGTCATCAAATTGAGGATTAGGATTGAAATGTAAATATATATATATATATATATATATATATATATATATATATAAGAGTATTCTTAGTAGACTCACCAGGCCAACCAAAATACACTTACTACGGAATAACTCACCTTTTATTTTAGAGGAATCTAATTCACGGTGATCAATTATTTTTTAATTAACTCAACTTTTACCATTTTCTTGGAGTTTAAATATTATTTTTTTTCAAAGATTTGTTATTTTTTTTTAAAAAAAATAGGAGTAGAATGAAAAAGAAAAAGAAAAGAGAGAACGAATGGTTAACTCACAAGAAACTAAGAGACTTGAGACAGGAAAGATCAAGCATTTCACTTCACCTTAAGTAAAATAAGATTTCAACCACTTTTATTAAATCGCCCTACCAAAATAATCAAAAATAGCTTGGTGAAGATCTCAACGAAAGCAGAATGCTTACACCCGCTAATTCTTTTGAATATTTTTTCCTTATTAAATATGCTTAAAATAAAAATTTAGGCCGAAAGTTATTAGTTCGGCCCAAGCCCATTAAAAGCGGTCCAAATTTTGGTCTTTATGGTGTAATGTTTATGTCAGATAAGTTTTATTAATACACTTTACATTTAGAGATTAAATTGAAAATTGAATATATTAAAAAATAATTAATTTTTATTTTGTTTATATTTTTTTTAATATTGAATGAATACTAATTTTAATTTTATATATAT
>NC_081544.1:29461997-29462175 GCF_901000735.1 Corylus avellana | reverse complement strand
TTTTAAGTAAAGTGAAGATTTAAGCCACTTTTATTAAATTGCCTCACCAAAATAATCAAAAAATAGTTTTAGTAAGACTGCAACGAGTGTAATTGCCACCCGCCAATTTTGAATTCTTTCCTTGTTAAATATGCTTAAAAATGAAAATTTAGGCCAAAAGTTATTAGTTCGGCCCAAG
>NC_081544.1:29460409-29461977 GCF_901000735.1 Corylus avellana | reverse complement strand
GGTCCAAAATTTGGTCTTTACGATGTGATGTTTATCTCATATAAGTTTTATTAATAATACACTTTACATTTAGAAATTAAATTGAAAATTGAATATATTAAAAAATAATTATTTTCTATTTTGTTTATATTTTTTAGCATTGATTGAATACTAATTTAATTTTATATAGCATATGTATATATATATATAATTCCCCTTCCCTCCTTTTGGGACAGGCTTACCTGCGGTAGACAAAACTACCGCATATCTGCGGTAGTTTTGTCGGAAGGCGGGAATTTTAAGTTGGGCTTTTTTAACTTCAAAGGCTAACGTGAACTTTAAAAAAAAAAAAATGCCGTTAAAAACAATCATTTTGGCCGTGAACACCCATCCAAACAAAAAACCCGAACATGTAAAAGATTCAAAGCGATGAAATCCAAACAAAAAACCCACTTGATTCTCTAATGTAATATATTTCTCATCAATTATTTGATTCTCTATTTAAATAAATTTTAATTTATGCTTTGCTCGTCAACTTTTTTTTATTTTTTTTTATTTAATGAATGAGTAATAAACGATTTAACGGTGAATATAGTGAAATGAATCCTCCCAAATTGATAGATACGAGTCCTGATGCTGATTTAAGACTATAGAATTTCTCTAATCAAGTCTTAAGATTCAAGATTCGATGTTGCGGAAAAGGGGGGAAAAAAACGAAGAAAACGAGCGAGAGAGAGTAATTGAAGCATTGATCACTGAAAAAGTAGAACACTCGGAAAATATTTACACAATTGAACTGCAACAATAAGGAATAATTTATGCGAGAACTCAGATTTGAAGATTTATGGCCAAACTGATTCGATGCAAACCCTATACTCTTGCGGATTCTCCTCTACCATCTCTTCCGAGGCGGTGTTATCCTTGATGGCCTCCTCCCTCGGCGGCTTTTGGGCGGTGAAACGCATAGCAGCGGCAACACGGGAGGCGGAAGCAGAAGCAGAGGAGGAGGGGGGAAGTCTTGCGAGTATAGTTGGAGTCGTGGCTTGAGGACGAACAAGCTGGGACAGCAGTAGCAAAAGAGAAGCCATTTGAAGAGCAGATGTTTGTGTAGCAGGTGATGATCGATTGATCGTTGGATTCAAAGAAGTTGGTTGTATATAAATAATATAAGCCCACCGTTTTTCTTGTTACCGGTTGACATATTCGAAGTGCTAATGAGTAATGATGGGAGGGGTTGGGAAATAGAAATACCACGGGTTCCCAAAGCCGCTGATTCTCCCTCCCCTCGTAAGTCGTAATGCTAGAAAATGCTTCTTCTTTGTTTTTTCTTTTTCTTTTTCTTTTTTCAAATAGATTTTTAGACTTTTCAAAATAAATTATAAAATTCTTTACGAAATCCAATTTTTAAAATAATTTAATATATATATATATTTTTTAATGGTGCATATTGTTCATTTATACAATTTTTTTCAGTTGTAGGTGTTGCTCATTACATGTATGAGAAATAAATAATTATTTTAAAAAAAAAAAAACCACAAACAAAATGGGTTGGTGTTAGGGCCACCATATGGGAGTGGCCATCTTCTGGT
>NC_081544.1:29447757-29460309 GCF_901000735.1 Corylus avellana | reverse complement strand
CCTCCCAAATTGATAGATACGAGTCCTGATGCTGATTTAAGACTATAGAATTTCTCTAATCAAGTCTTAAGATTCAAGATTCGATGTTGCGGAAAAGGGGGGAAAAAAACGAAGAAAACGAGCGAGAGAGAGTAATTGAAGCATTGATCACTGAAAAAGTAGAACACTCGGAAAATATTTACACAATTGAACTGCAACAATAAGGAATAATTTATGCGAGAACTCAGATTTGAAGATTTATGGCCAAACTGATTCGATGCAAACCCTATACTCTTGCGGATTCTCCTCTACCATCTCTTCCGAGGCGGTGTTATCCTTGATGGCCTCCTCCCTCGGCGGCTTTTGGGCGGTGAAACGCATAGCAGCGGCAACACGGGAGGCGGAAGCAGAAGCAGAGGAGGAGGGGGGAAGTCTTGCGAGTATAGTTGGAGTCGTGGCTTGAGGACGAACAAGCTGGGACAGCAGTAGCAAAAGAGAAGCCATTTGAAGAGCAGATGTTTGTGTAGCAGGTGATGATCGATTGATCGTTGGATTCAAAGAAGTTGGTTGTATATAAATAATATAAGCCCACCGTTTTTCTTGTTACCGGTTGACATATTCGAAGTGCTAATGAGTAATGATGGGAGGGGTTGGGAAATAGAAATACCACGGGTTCCCAAAGCCGCTGATTCTCCCTCCCCTCGTAAGTCGTAATGCTAGAAAATGCTTCTTCTTTGTTTTTTCTTTTTCTTTTTCTTTTTTCAAATAGATTTTTAGACTTTTCAAAATAAATTATAAAATTCTTTACGAAATCCAATTTTTAAAATAATTTAATATATATATATATTTTTTAATGGTGCATATTGTTCATTTATACAATTTTTTTCAGTTGTAGGTGTTGCTCATTACATGTATGAGAAATAAATAATTATTTTAAAAAAAAAAAAACCACAAACAAAATGGGTTGGTGTTAGGGCCACCATATGGGAGTGGCCATCTTCTGGTAGCCCCGTAACGACAGTACCGACAGATGTGGTGGTCAGCCACCGTGAGATCACCACCACGGTCCACGGTGACGCATTGTCAATGTAGTGCAATATTTTATTTATTTATTGAAAAATATTTTTCAATTTTTATTAAGAAGAAATCTTCAAAACAAACCAATTACTGCGGTTCCACTTCCATTTGCCAGCTGTCTTGTCCATTGCATTGGAAAAGTTGGTTCAAGTTCAACCCACTCAACCCACTGAATCCATGGGTACTGACTCCTGACCATCGGCTTGCTGTCGGTGGTTTTACAAAGTCATAAACCAGGACAGCCTTTAATTCCAGCTAGAGCTTTTAATTCGCTGCGGCCCTTTATTTTGTTAGGCGGGCCATAATACGCGTTTCTATTTTCAAGCGAGCTACCAATATTTATGTGACATAGGGATACAGTTGTAATTGTGTCGAGAAAAATATTAACACAAATTAAGATTGATTACCACCAAATTAGATAATTTGTTCAAACTTTGTCTATTTTATTTTTCATACAATTTGAACTTATTCATTAGACATATGGATTAAATGTTGTCATTTTTTTTTCCGTAAATTTATAGTAATTATTAACATTTGAAAATTTATATATTTATCTTATAGTATAAGCCAATCTGATGTAGGACAGTCCACCCGGCATCTAACCCAGGGTCAACTTCTCCCTCAACCGGGACTACTTGTCCCTTGGGCATAACACCCGAGAATCATATCTGACACCTGACAGAATCTGCCAATAAATAAGGAATAATGTCAGTATTGGGCGAGAGTGTCAAGGCCGCAATATCAGATGGGAAGCATTGATAGAAGGGTGTTGATGGCATTGTTTGCCAATAGCCTGGGCTGGTATTGTATCAGGCCCTCCCTCAATCCCAAAAAAAAATCTTTTCACCTTAAAATTAATTCTAACATCTCTACCTTTTATACTACATCAATCATTTTTTATTATTATTATTCAAATAAAAAAATCATTATAAAACAATTTTTTTAGTTTTTTTCATATAAAATATATTTTTTAACTTTTTCACACAAAACATTTTCACTAAAATCAATTAAACACATATTCCTAAAAAAGTGCTACAGTACGAGCCCTAGTACAGTACCAGCCCAGGGCCATTGGCAAACAGGCCGATGTTAGAGCTGCAACAGTTGGGCTGCAATGTTAAAGCTGGGAAGGCCGCAATTATTTTGTCAAGACAGGGTCAGAACCGACCCTACAGCCACCTAGAACCAATGACAGGCTAATGTCGGATTAAGGGAACCAATGACAAGCTGCCATTGTTAGGCCAATAATATTATGGCCAATAATATTTTATTATTTCTTTTAAAATAGTTTAATATTTCCCTACTCCACTACAAAAAAATATGATGTTTTTTGACGTGGTAAACAGTAACACACTGTTTGCCACATCGATAATTAATGACGTGGCTACAGTAACACATCAATAAAAACTTTATTGACGTATCGCATTTTCGCACGTCAATAATTATTGACGTGTCAAAATGACACATTAATAAATAGTGACGTGTCATTTTGACATGTCAATAATTATTGAAGTGTCATTATTTCACACGTCAAAAATTAATTAATTAATAATATTAATTATTTGTACCTATATTAAGCAACAAAATTTAATTAATTGGTTAGCAAAATTAGATAACAATATTAATTGGTACCTATATTAAGTAACAAAATTTAATTGGTATATGTCATTATATATTAAGAGATATATTTAAACCTATTAAAATTTTATAAAACTAGTTAATGCTCTTGTCTCTTATATGCAATGCTTTCACTATATATGGTTATTAATTAATATTAGGTAACAAAATATATATGGCTATTAATTAATAATAAAAATTATGCAATGCTTTCACTATATATGGTTATTATATATATGCGCCTTGTATTCTTTAATTTATGGCTATTAATTAATAGTCGGTAACAAAATATATATGGTTATTAATTAAAGTGATATAGTATTAATACATATCACGTTTTCAATATTGTAGGAATATTAATACATATATGTATTATCTTAGTTTTAAGTATATAGTATTTTTTTTTTTAAATAAGTGATCATATAATTTATTTTTCTTGTTATTTTCAATATATTTTCTTGACGTGTCAAATGTAACCCGTCAATAATTTTTTGACGTGTCACATTTTGGCACGTCAATAATTATTTACGTACCATTTTAACACGTCAATAATTCTTGACGTGGAAGGGAAGACAGAGCTGCTTCAGTTCGGATAAAATGAGTTTGTGATGGATATTTTCATAGATATGATTGTTGGAGAATGAATAAAAAATATTTGAAAAATAATTTTTAAAAGAAATAGTAAAAGTGAATAATTAAAATGTCGAAAATAATATAGCTACTTTTTTAAAAAATAAAATAAAATAAGTAACTAAAAAAGATAAATGTGATTTTTCAACTATTTATTAGTTAGCTAATTAGTTTGATGAGGTTCTTGTGTCGAATATGGTCTTACTTGGAAAATTTTCATTTGGAAGGTGAATGCTAGATGTTTTTTTGGTGTTCTTCTCGTGTCCTATTGATCCTATGTGAAAATTATTTTATAAACAACAAAAAAGAAAGTTGATCTTATTCTATCACTTAGTTTTTATAAAGGGAAATGCTAGGTTCTCTCATAGTATTCTCCTTGTGTCCTCCCCGTCCTAGGTGAAAATTATGTTATAAAAACCAAGTGAGAGAAAAAATAGCTACTTTCTTTTTTGTTTTTTATAAAAAGAAAATACTAGGTGTTCTTCTAGTGTTCTCCTGTTGTCCTCCCAACTGTGATGTGGCTTTTAAAATCACCATTAAATTTGAGATTATCATTATTGACTTTTAATCTATTGGTGATTTTAAAAGTCACATTCCAGTTGAGAGGACACCAGGACAACACTAACTAGAAGAACACCTAACCTTTCCCTTTATAAAATAATTTTCACATAGGATTACGAGGACACGAGGAGAACACTAGTAAAGTACCTAGTATTCAAATAAAATATCTACTTTAAATGATGGTTTTAAAGTTGTGTAGCCCACCTTTTTTTTTTTTCTTTTTTTTTTGGTATTGTGTAGCCTACTAGCCTTAGAATATATATATACTAGATCTATCCTCCCATTAATTTTCTTATTCCAGTCCATTTGGTGTTAGGAATGATGTATTTCAATGATAGCTAGAATTGATGCCCTATATATCCATTATCCTCCCCTGCTTAAAAGATTTGTTCAAGTTAGGAATGGGATTCGGAGACCACTTGGAATTAATTGAAAATCATGTCATATCAAACAAGAATTGAGGCTGATTAATTCCTATCTGTTAAATCACTATTAATTATCCTAAAAAACTAACTAATAAGAATACCTAAATTTAATATTTTAATTTAGAGGGGGTAAATTGACAAAAATATGGTTCGAACTCATGATCTCTAATTCTATACCATATGTAAAAAAATTTAAACTAAGGCTCTGGTTTTTTTTTTTACGTAATGTTTTCAGTGAAAGATATTTTTTCTGAAAATATTAAAATAGGGTTCCGTCGACTATTATTTTTCGTCGTACCAAACACTCAAAAATACATAAAATATGTTTTGAAAATCATGTTACGCCAAAACAAACTAAATATAATAAAAATAAGCAAATTTAATTATTTAATGGATGACACAAAACACGTAAAGCTTGTAAAGCAATGGGTACATACAATTACAATGACCACTCATGGTACGTAGATCTCCAAATTAAGAGCTTAATTAATTAACCAGTGCCACCAAAAAAGGCCTTAAGCTTCTTAATTTGAGGAATGTCAAGGAAAGTTGTTGCTGCTACCAATTCAGAGGGAAAATCGTTTGAAAACAAAGAGTAGTCGAGAACCTGGAGACCAGGATTTTCACTACTGAAGCTAACAAATATTTGGACTGGAGTTGCTCCGGCATTCATTACGAAGTGTGGTAATCCTTGGGGGAAAATCATGACGTCACCTTGCTTTAGAGTTTTATAGTAAACTGTATTAGTCGAGGAAACAAACCCAGCAGTGATTTTCCCTTCCGAAACAATTATGGCTTCTGTAGCTCTAGGATGTGTGTGGATTGGAAAAACTCCACCAACCGCCAAGTCCGCACGAGCCAAAGAGATTCCAAGCCCGTTTAGGGCAGGAAACTCCGGGACGGTTACCCAGGTCACTGCAACTTTAAGTTTTGAGGTATTTCCAGCAACACCTAGGCCGGAGTAAACAAAATCATTCACCGTCACCGTTTCTAGCTTCTTGCAAGCGTAGCCTACAAGGCTTTGAGGAGCTGTGAGGTCTGCCACACAAAAGTCCTGCACCGCAGCATGGCAGGCGGAGGAAAGCAGGAGAGAAACGGTGAAGATAATGGGAGATATCATCCTCATCACATACAAGATAATGGGAGAAAAGTAAGTTTGTTGATTTAAGATTTTAATTAGCTAGGGTTTATTTTATATAGAAGTTGGATAACACTGTGGATCACGTTTATGGTTATTAATTAATATTAGGTAACAAAATATATATGGCTATTAATTAATAATAAAAATTATGCAATGCTTTCACTATATATGGTTATTATATATATATGTGCTTTATATTCTTTAATTTATGACTATTAATTAATAGTAGGTAACAAAATATATATGGTTATTAATTAAAGTGATATAGTATTAATACATATCACATTTTCAATATTGTAGGAATATTAATACATATATGTATTATTTTATTTTTAAGTATATAGTATTTTATTTATTTATTTATTTTTTAATAAGTGATCATATAATTTATTTCTCTTATTATTTTCAATATATTTTCTTGACGTGTCACATTTTGACACGTCAATAATTATTGACGTGCAATTATTTCACATGTCAAAAATTAATTAATTAATGATATTAATTTTTTGTATCTATATTAAGTAACAAAATTTAATTAATTGATTAACAAAATTGGATAACAATATTAATTGGTACCTATATTAAGTAACAAAATTTAATTGGTATATGTCGTCATATGTTAAGAGATATATTCAAACCCATTAAAATTTTATAAAACTAGTTAATGCTCTTGTCACTTATATGCAATGCTTTCACTATATATGGTTATTATATGTGCTTTGAATTCTTTAATTTATGGTTATTAATTAATATTAGTTAACAAAATATATATGGCTATTAATTACTAATAAAAATTATGCAATGCTTTCACTATATATGGTTATTATATACATGTGCTTTATATTCTTTAATTTATGGCTATTAATTAATAGTAGGTAACAAAATATATATGGTTATTAATTGAAGTGATATAGTATTAATACATATCACGTTTTCAATATTGTAGAAATATTAATACATACATGTATTATCTTAGTTTTAAGTATATAGTATTTTAAAAAAAAGAAGTGATCATATAATTTATTTCTCTTATTATTTTCAATATATTTTCTTGACGTGTCAAATGTAACACATCAATAATTTCTTGACGTGTCACATTTTGACACGTCAATAATTAATTAATCAATAATATTAATTATTTGTACCTATATTAAGTAACAAAATTTAATTAATTGGTTAACAAAATTAGATAACAATATTAATTGGTACCTATATTAAGTAACAAAATTTAATTGGTATATGTCGTCATATATTAAGAGATATATTCAAACCCATTAAAATTTTATAAAACTAGTTAATGCTCTTGTCTCTTATATGGAATGCTTTCACTATATATGGTTATTATATGTGCTTTGAATTCTTTAATTTATAGTTATTAATTAATATTAGGTAACAAAATATATATGGCTATTAACTAATAATAAAAATTATGCAATGCTTTCACTATATATGGTTATTATATATATGTGCTTTATATTCTTTAATTTATGGCTATTAATTAATATTAGGTAACAAAATATATATGGTTATTAATTAAAGTGATATAGTATTAATACATATCACGTTTTCAATATTGTAGGAATATTAAGACATATATGTATTATCTTAGTTTTAAGTATATAGTATTTTTTAAAAAATAAGTGATCATATAATTTATTTCTCTTATTATTTTCAATATATTTTCTTGACGTGTCAAATGTAACACGTCAATAATTATTGACGTGCTATTATTTCACACGTCAAATATTAATTAATTAATAATATTAATTATTTGTACCTATATTAAGTAACAAAATTTAATTAATTGATTAACAAAATTAGATAACAATATTAATTGGTACCTATATTAAGTAACAAAATTTAATTAGTATATGTATAATTGGTATATGTCGTCATATGTTAAGAGATATATTCAAACCCATTAAAATTTTATAAAACTAGTTAATGCTCTTGTCTCTTATATCCAATGCTTTCACTATATATGGTTATTATATGTGCTTTGAATTCTTTAATTTATGGTTATTAATTAATATTAGTTAACAAAATATATATGGCTATTAATTAATAATAAAAATTATGCAATGTTTTAATTATATGATGACTGTCTTGACGTGTCACATGTGGCATGTCAAGAATTACCAAATATTAATTATTTCCAAATAAATTAAAGAATCGTCAAGAATTACCAAATATTAATTATTTCCAAATAAATTAAAGAATACAAATTAAGTACATATATATAATAACCATATATAGTGAAAGCATTGCATAATTTTTATTATTAATTAATAGTCATTTATATTTTGTTAACTAATATTAATTAATAACCATAAATTAAATAATTCAAAGCACATATAATAACCATATATATGTGCTTATGTGACACGTCAAGAAACCTCATCGAAAAGGTGCGAGACCAGCTGGACCCCTTTTCCCTTTTTTTCTGTCCTTTTTCTTTCTCCTCCCGCGTGCGCCCACAACCTTCCTTTTCAAATAAGTTGTCATTTTTTTTCTTTTCTTTTTATTTTCCTCTTCTAGATGAGATCTTTTCCTTATTTTCTTTCCTTTCTCCTTCTCCTTTCTACGAATTTATTCTCCCAAATTCCTTCTTTCTCCTTGTCTTTCGGTTCTCACTTTTATATATATATATATATATATATATATATATTTTCTTCTTCTTCTTCTCACACCCACCTCCCTTGTTTGTAGCTTAAACAAAATAAAAGAAAAGAAGAGAAGGAACCTGCGAGAGAAGAGGAGAAAAGGTGAAGAAGAAAGAGAAATGGAGAGAGAAGGGAATGGGTCTGAATATTTGGGGATTTTAAGGTATAAATGCTTGAATTTGAGTTATTCTATATCTATTAGTCTCTTATATAAAAGGTTTTTTTTTGTTAAATTTGCCAACCCACTTTTAGATTTGTTCTTCCACATTATTTGGGAGTTTGAAGTATTTTAGGAATTTCTACTGGATGTTTAGAGATCGGAGTACCTGTGTAGTGAATTCATGAAGAGATTTTGGGAATTTTCCTTCAATAGTTAGATATATATGGGTGTTCAACATTTGTAAGGATTTATATGCGTTTTAAGTTGCAACTGGATTTTTGATGATAAATTAAACATGAAGTAAATTTAATTGAAAAAAAACTTTCGGAAACCTTTTTAAAAAAAATTATGATTTTTCTAAATATTTTTTTAACTTTAGTGATGTGTCAGAAATTGACACGTCAAAATTTTTTTTTGATGTGCCACTTTTTGATACGTCAATAAATTATTGACGTGGTGAAACTGCCATGTCAAAAAATAATTTTTGACATGCCAATTTCTGACACATCAGTAATTTTTGACGTGTTAATATGCTTGACACGTCAGAAACTATTGGTCAACAAAAACCTTTTTATTTTTTGTAGTGCTCCCATAACTAGGAGCTTGTACGATTCATTCAACACATTCCAACTTTAATCAATGAAATATTTATGAGAATTCTCTCAAACTTCTCTGTGGAGAACTTATCTTACAATCTGCGGATTGTATTGTGTGTCAATGTGAGGATTGAGCACTGATTATCAAGCGAAGAAGCTTCTAACCTTTTGGTTACCAAGTCTTCCGCTATGTCAGTCACAAACTAGTATATTTATCTTAGTACTCAAGCTTTATTCATTTGATAAATAAACCGATCGCAAACTAAATCCGAGCCTGAGCGATTATGTTCATTTCCAATGACCCCTCTAGAGTGCTTTTATTTTGAAGAATGCTAAATCTACAAAATATTTTTTAAGAAAAAATTCTTACAAATTGATATAGCACTAGATAATTAAATTTCTTAAAATTTAAATTTATCTCCTTCCGTTGTAAAATTTTATTTTATAAAATATTTTGTAAGCTTAACATTTCTCTTATTTTTTCCTTGGCTGCAATTTAATTTCTTTTATTTTGATTTGTAAATAAAATGTGGAACAATATTTGGGGCTATTATTGTAAGTAATTTGTTTTAATTTTAAAAGAAACTTACACCAACAAAAATATATATATAGAGTTTAACTTTAATGTGGTCACCGGCCACTCAGAAGAAGCTGAAAACTCAACTTAGAACGAGAAATTTTTTTTTTTTTTTTTTGATAAAAGCAGACTTCTCATTATAATTCAGGCATCTAGAGTAACTTGCTCTGATAGCACAGCCTCACGTATACAATCAGGGGGTATATCTTTCCAACAAAATCCATGGGTATGTTCCATAGCATATTTTGCTAATAAGTGAGCCACATTATTACCTTCCCTCCTAATAAAAGTGAGCTGCCACCTTTGAAACACCTGGAGTTCCAATTTTATGTCCTCTATGATGTGCCCCATCCAGCAGCTATCCTTCTCCTTCGAGTTTACAGCATCAATCACGGCTTTTGCGTCCCCTTCAAAATGCACTTGAGGGAGACATAATTCATGACATAAACGTATAGCCAAAAGAAACGCCATCGCTTTCGCTGCTGCCGGAGCCAAGCATCCAGCTTGGGTCACACATTTTGCTGCCAATATATTCCCCCAAGAATCCCTTACAACCACCCCGAGCCCCATACGCTCGTGCTGTCTTGTAATAGCCGCATCACAGTTCGCTTTTGCCCACCCCATCATCGGAACTTGCCAGCAAATTCGAGTACTGGGCGTGGTCTGTGCTGCACGAGAGAACTGAGCTGCTGTCTCACGCTGCTGGGGCCAAGTCGTAATCCACAATGGCCTGATTTGTCTGTGCTAGAATTACCTTCGGATGAACAAAGGGTCCACCATGCAGCAAGTCGTTTCTTCTCAGCCAAATCCGCCGAGACATACCTGAGAATTACCGCAGATCTTCCTGGCCGCACCTTCCGAACATAAACTCCAGCAACTGCAGGAAATTGTTTCCAGAGAAGAAGCACTTCTGGAATTTTGCATTACCCATAGACCATACATCCATGGCGGATGGGCATTGCCACAGAATGTGTAAACCCGTCTCCTCCTCCAAACCACAGACCGGACAAAGACGATCTGAAATAATCCTTCGTTTATATAAATTTTCCCGAGTCGGAAGAATATTTTTGCAGGCCCTCCATAAAATTTTTTTCTCCACATTAGGCACCGGTAGAGCCCATAATTTTTTCCAAAAGGTACTGCTCCCCAGAGTGGAAGAACTAGTGGCCTTCTTACGACTCTCTAACTCCTTTTGTTAGAACGAGAAATTAAAATAGAACAAAATACCATATTAATTCATCTTCTTATATATGTGTATTAGAAGGGTGGCAGCAACTCCAAGTGGGAGGAGCACCAGCCCATAGGGGTGGCCGGGGCGGCTACCCCCTGAAATACGCACGCGCAGAGGTGCTGGTGGATCTTGTTGATGGGAGCAAAGTTTTGGATGGTGGCGGTGGCCGTTTCGAGGAAAGCCGTGCCGGTTTGAGTCGGCTCGCCGGGAACCTCTGGGTAAGTGGACATGATTTCTTGATTTTGCTGCTTCTCAAACAACAAGTACACTGGTTTTATCCTCTTATACATTCTTGGCTGGCACCAACCATGATAGAGCTGTGGAGCTCGATAAGCCTGTTATTGCATGCAGTGTTACGCGTGTCAGAGGTGCCTCATAATCTCCTCGCCAAATGACTCGCGGCCCATGGCTGATCGGGTCGGTCGACGGATCCACACCCAACGAATGTAACCGGGTACAATGATCATTTCCAAATTCCAATTATGGGAAACTTCTAAATACTTATTTTTAAATGCTGATTTTAATTATGATGTGTTAATGAAAATAAACATTGATATATCATATAGATTAATTCATTCAAAATTCAATGATAAACACTTGAAGTGGTTACATGCAGCATTTCTTTTACTCGAAAAAAAAAAAGGCATCTTTCACCAATTAAGTAGCAATGTCTATACATTTAAATTACAACTAATCATCAATGAATACATGACACTATTAATGAGTAGTGCTATTTAGTAGACTATCATATAACTATGATGATCCGACAGTGAAAATTAATCTTTTGATCAACAATGATTTGTAAAAATAAAAATCAATGACTAATATATTCATTCAATTCGCATATAGTATATATACTTTAATTTTGAATGAAAAATTATTGCATGTTTCATAGAATTAGCATATAGGATATAGAACACGTCTAGCAAATATTAAAAAATTGAACTTAAAAATATGTTATTGAGAATAAATTTTTAATATGTGATATAATATTGCATTTGGTTTTATAAAAATAATAATAAAAAAAAAAGAAAGATATTTGTATTCATTTTCAAAGTAAATATTAAATTTTGTCTTAAAAGATGGATTCCATCATTTTTTTTTTAATCTTAAATCATAGGTCCACTAATATAAACAAAACTCACAAGCCATTTCGAGTGGAAGAAAGATAGGGAGAAAGAAAATAAGGTAATAGGCTGGAAATGGGATGCGGAAAGATACAAATCAAGAGGATTGAGAACCAGACGACAAGGCATGTGACCTTCTCGAAGCGGCGGGCAGGGCTACTGAAGAAGACTCATGAGCTTTCGGTGCTTTGTGATACACAAATTGGGCTCATCATTTTCTCAAGCACTGGAAAGATGTGCCACTACTATTGCACTCACCCCTTTAGGCATATATATATATATATACAAAACTTGTTTGATTTCTTTTGCATCATCGAGATATATATATATATATATATCACTTCATTTTTCCTCTCTCATGCTAGCTTGCTTGCTAGGGTTTTCATTTTAGTAATTAATTACCTCTTCAAAATCTCTCTCTCTGATCGAAGGCGAATTAATAAACCCCCATTAAATAAAGATTGACCAGCTTGAGTGCCTTGACTCACTCTTAGTTTCATGAAGCTGGTCAATCTTTATTTAATGGGGGTTTATTAATTCGCCTTCGGTCAGAGAGAAATATTTTGAAGAGGCTAAAATGAAAAACCCTAACAAGCAAGCTAGCATGAGAGAGGGAAAATGAAGTGATATATATATATATATAGATCGATGATGCAAAAGAAATCAAACAAGTGTTGTATATATATACCTAAAGGGATGAGGGCAGTAGTGGCACAGCTTTTCAGTGCTTGAGAAAATGATGAGCCCAATTTGTGCATCACAAAGCAC
>NC_081544.1:29438024-29447462 GCF_901000735.1 Corylus avellana | reverse complement strand
AAATTGGGCTCATCATTTTCTCAAGCACTAGAAAGCTGTGCCACTACTGCACTCACACTTTTAGGTATATATATACAAAACTTGTTTGATTTCTTTTGCATCATATCTCTCTCTCTCTCTCTCTCTCTCTCTCTCTCTATATATATATATATATATATATAGATCGATGATGCAAAAGAAATCAAACAAGCTTTGTATATATATATATATATATACCTAAAGGGGTGAGTGCAGTAGTGGCACAACTTTCCGGTGCTTGAGAAAACGATGAGCCCAATTTGTGCATCACAAAGCACCGAAAGCTCGTGAGTCTTCTTCAGTAGCCCTGCCCACCGCTTCGAGAAGGTCACCTGCCTTGTCGTCTGGTTCTCAATCCTCTTGATTTGTATCTTTCTGCGTTCCATTTCCAGCCTATTACCTTATTTTCTTTCTCCCTATCTTTCTTCCACTCAAATAAAATCATGTTGACTATCATATAACTATGATGATCCGATAGTGAAAATCAATCTTTTGATCAACAATGATTTGTAAAAATAAAAATCAATGACTAATATATTCATTCAATTCGCATATAGTATATATACTTTAATTTTGAATGAAAAATTATTTCATGTTTCATAGAATTTGCATATAGGATATAAAACACGTCTAGCAAATATTAAAAAATTGAACTTAAATATGTTATTGAGAAGAAATTTTTTAATATGTGATATAATATTGCATTTGGTTTTATATTTTAAAAAATCATTTTCTAAGTAAATATTAAATTTTGTCTTAAAAGATGGATTCCATGATCATTTGTTTTAATCTTAAATCATAGGTCTACTAATATAAACAAAACTCACAAGCCATTTTTTGGGAAAATGAAAGAAAGCAGGGTTAACCAACCAAACAAAACATTTATCACCCACCTATCACCCATCGTGGGGCTCGAACCCACGAGGTCTACTAGCTGAGCTAGACCGGCACCACTGACAATAACAACTAACATAAGTTTACTGTTTGTTTTTCTAGTCACTATAAAGTCTCAACTCAAAACATAGAAAGCAGAACGGGTGTAGAAACCACTTCAGTAACCAAGTGGAGGAGTCTTTTGGTAGTCTTTCCCCTATTTCCGAGCTTGGTTGGTTAGCTCATTTCCTACAGATCGATCCCTCTTATTTTCTAAAATTTTAAAATTCGAGTCATCCATTTAATCTAACGATCTAAATAAATGTAAAAATCTGTGTGTTATCGAGGTAATTAATTTTAGTTTTTAATATGTAAAACCCACTTGTCTCGTCTCAGTAACATAAGCTTTTACATTTGTTTAAACCGTTAGATAAAATGAATGAACAAAATTTTAGAATATGTGAATCTCATATTTTAAAAGATATAAGGGGATCCAAATCACGTAAGTACTTGTATTGTATTTGCTTTTCGTTGACTAAACCGTTGACTGGCCAGTTTGCGAGTGAAACCGATCTTGGGGAAGAAGCCAGACTTGATAAGTGAGTACAGTGACATAGGTGGTCAATTGGTTATTAATCAATTTTTATAAATAATTTCATCATTTTTGTCTTGAATATAAAATTTCGAATTTGTTAATTTAAGGGAGAAACAATGTTGATATTTCATAATATATTGTCAATTCAAGCTATTAAAATATTAAGTCCATTACTTATTTGTAATTTATCTCATATCTCAAATGTAGTCTCTCATAATTCAAATAGCAGCAGTATAGCTTATCAGGCCAATGGGGCTGTTCGATGTAATTCTTGAGGGTGAAGACTCTCTAGAGGTGGTTCAAGCTCTACAACGTGAGGAGAGTAGTTGGGCATAACTCAGACATCTGATGAAAGATGCGAAGATTTTTATGCGTAGTTGTCAGTCGTGGAGAGTCTAGCACGTAAAATGATCTGCTAATGAAGCGGCACACCGGATTGCAAAGATGGGTTGAACTTGAATGAAGAACACTTATGGAGGGACTCCATTCCCCTGTGCATTTGAGACATTGTAATGGCTGAACAACATTATATTGAGTAATGTAATATTTGAGTTTCACTTAAAAAAAAAAAAAGGGTCTTGCATGCATGGAAGGTAAATAATGTTCTACGACAATTAAATGGTGCTGCCCACGGCTTAGCAAATGAAACTTTATTTTTGAGTATGGAAAACGGTCTTATTGAGAAAGTTTTTCTTTGTATCTCTGATATCATATCTGTAGAGCGTTATGCTTAAGTTGTTTTATTAATGACGGCTACTTGGCATCCCAATACTTTTTCCTAAATTCAATTTTCCAAATGATTTGGACCCCACATTCATTTAAGAAACAAAAAAAAAATATAAATCTATTTATTTATTGAATGAACCAGATAATTTGGGAAAGAGAATTTGAAAAAAAGTGTTAGGATGTCTAATAATATCCTTTATTAGTAAAATCAGCTCGATTTCTCTAAAAATAAAAAATTAAAATAATTACAAATTTAAAACATTAAAAATCCAAAACAATAAGAAAAAAAAAAAAAAAGGTCTAAACATCTATTTGATTGAGGTTTCAACCAACCAACCAAAATAATGAAAATATTTGTCGAAAGTTTCAAGATGATGGGCCACTTCCAACAATGTGTTTGGAAACATTTCTGCTTCTTTCCCTCTTCTATCCTCAGGGAGTGGGAGAGAAACTCTCTTGTAATCCTTTCCCCCTTCCATTTTTTATTAGAAAGAAAAAGAAAAAGAAAAAAGAAAAAAGAAAAAAGAAAGAAAAAAAATTCAACCAATGCATTTGTCGCCCACCGTGGGGCTCGAACCCACGACCACAAGGTTAAGAGCCTTGCGCTCTACCAACTGAGCTAGACGGGCCTCCCTGAAAGCAGTAACTAACACAAATTTACTGTTCATTTTTCTAATCACCACAATGTCTTAACCGGAAACATACTCCACAGGTACCTTCATTATTGTCCTGTACTTATGCTCTTTATGGAAGTTTTTTACTTTATTTTCTTTGTGGTTTTTCGTTCTTTGGACGTAAATCTGAGAGGGCGTTTTTGTTTTTGTCATTTTCTAGCCTATTCTACTTTACATGCTCTCTAGGTTTCTCCAGCTTCGTTTTACTCCATCTTTCATCCTAATTATTTGTATTCTCTTATGATGATCGCCCAATTAATACAAGTTCAACTTTTAATGCCATTGTTGTAACTTAGGCATAGAGCAGTCGTTTACTGAAGATAACGGCTACATTCTTTCCATATTGCGCTTTTGAATATGGTATTTTTTTTTGGGTATAAAATTAAATATGTAGTTGTAGTAAAGGTCTGTGCGGGCCAAGTCATGGGTTGGATCAACGGGTGGTGGAGGGATTGAGTCTTGCTCGCAACATGTTTGAGGAAATGTCCGACTTGGGTCATATTTTGTGAAGGTTTATATGTGGAGGCTAGGCTTAGTCTTTTCCTGTATGCCGGTTGCTATTATTATTGGTAAGTTACGCATTAAGTGGTTTCTAACCCACTTCATCTAACTCTTACCGGAGAGGACGTTCTATTTGAGCAAAAGCTCATCTGCCCATATGCTGGTGTGGTTGGGAAATATAGTGGCTATGTCTACTAAACACAGCTGTGGGGCACTAACATGATACTACATTAAACGTTATGTTGAGAGGGAAGGGATTTAAAAGTCTAATGAGCTTGTAATGCATGCGCTTCATATGCATGTTTTCAAAATGTCTGAATGATGCCACTAATAGAGTCTAATGATATTGTACTGTTTCACATTTTCCTGCAGTCTTGAAGATTTTGCTTCAGAAACCAAAAGCCATATTTTCTCTTGTTTGACGTGCCTGAGAAGTGAACCATGAAACTTTTGCAATACCTTCTTTCATCAACTTCAAATCTGCTCAAACAGAGGGAACATTTAATTCCATACAAGTCTCGACGTGGACTGCATAGGAGCACCGGTATGTGAAAAAAATTACTTTCTCCCCTTCTAAATTTTACTTTTTATTTCTTCAGAAAAAGAGAACGAACGAAAATGCAACTTTTCACTTTGAAATCTCCTGTTATGAGTGAAAAAGCTCGTGTGCTAAAGTATCGCAGTACATGACAATCACCAATGTAGGTAATCTAGATAATCCAACAAGGAAATCGTTTGAATACTACACCTTCTACTGCAACTCCCTTACAAACTCACGTGATAATCCACATTTTATGAAAATTATGGAAATGAGTGCCACGTGATGATCTACATTTTAGTGGTTGACGTAGTAAGTGCCACGTTAGTTTATAAAGAACTTGTTGAAAAAGGTGTAGTATCCCTTGAAGCTTTTATCCAATAAAGCTGAGGAATAATTGCCAACCAGAAAATGGTTGGAGTACAATGACTTTAACTACAACCCCTTTACAACCTTGTTCACACTTTATGGAAATGCGCCATGTGGACCACCATGTGTCACTCCACATTTTATTGGCTGACATGGTAAGTACTGCGTGGACTGTCATATCAGTTTGTAAACATGGCATTTGTCGTGGAGATTGCTATGTGACAATCTATATTTTAGTCGCTGACATGATAAGTGTCATGTGGATTGCCACATCAATTTGTAGACCACCTGCAGTAAAAGTTGTAGAGACTATTTGCCTTAGACTAAGGGAATGTGATCAAGAGAGTGACACAATTTTCCATGTAGTCCTAGCAATACTCTTTCCAGCCATATACATCCAAACAAACAAAGATTTCAGAATTTCAGAAACCCACATAAGAAGCACAATGTTCCGTCTTTGCTCCTAAATGAACCAGACTTCCTTCTCAACATTGGAATAGATAAGCCACTTGACACCACACAGAAGAAAAACAAGCAACCACACATCCTCTATAATTTTGCTTTGAAGTAACCGATGGTCTACTGATTCACCAGTTTGCTTCCACATACAACACCAATTCACAATGACTTATAAAAATAGATTAGGTAAGTTTTTATGTCAAAATAAGTGTTTGGTTAACCAAAATAAAATTGATTGAAAGCCACTTTAACCAAAAGACAATTTAATCGTGGGATGATTATATGTCAAACTATTGCAATTTTAAGATATCAATAGAAAAATAAAATTTTTCAAATGTATAAGTTAAATGAACATTACTGCTCATCAATTTCTTTGCATTTAATTAGTCACTCAATTATCTTTTTTTTTTTTTGATAAGTAAAGATAGTGGGAAGGGAAGCAACTCCAATAAAATAATTAGTCACTCAATTATCTTTTTTTAGATAACATAAAATAATTATGACCAAACATTTACTTATGGTGCGTTTGACATTGCGATTTCATAGACGAAATGTGCGATTTTAAGCCAAATCGCAGAAAATTGATTGTTTGAGATTGCATTTTTTTATAAAAAGGAGGCGTTTTTTTGAAAACGCACGATTTTAAAGGCTAAACTGCGATTTTAAAGGCCAAATCACAATTTTACTAAACACTTAACTACGTTTTTAAAAATCATGTTTTCAAATCGCACATTTTAAAATCGCACTTTTGAAATCACAATCCCAAACGGACCCTTAGTTACTACTTCCACAAGTATAAATGTGGATACTCTTGTGGCCTAACCCATTTACTCCTGAAAAGCTTTGGCATATCCTGCATTTATTGAGATTGAGAGAACAATAAGTCCAATCAATTTTAGTAATTTTCTTTTTGAAGTTATTACTAATTTGTTCTTCTCTTTTATTTGGTTTCTAAGTTACGATTTTGCTTTTTATTTATCATCTCCTTCCAATTAGGATCTTAACCTTGATTTGATAGAAGGTGTAGTCCAATCAATTTTTATAGCCTCCTTTCATTAGGATCTTAAACTTGATTTGGTAGGAGGTGTAGGCCTTCTATTGTGTCACAATTTAGAAGGCATCGGTATTATATACAATCTGTCATGACAGAGGCCTTGAGTGCCTTTTAGGGGCTGTTTTTCATTAGGAACAGCATTGCATTTATTGCTTTGGTTATGTATTATGTCTTCAATTTGTATCTATAGAAGTGAAAGATGACAACCTAAGATTTATAGTGCTTTCTATTTTTGCTAGGTGGTTATCCTCAACAATCTGGAAAAGATATGAACTTGTCGCATTTTTCAGTAATCCCTCTGCCGCATTCTTCAAAAATACATAACAGATTGATCGTGGAGACTGATTATCATGCTAAGCGGTAATTAAATCTCGATTTGTTTACAGTATTCTATATCTTCTAGTTTAATTTGCATATTATTTTGTTATCTGTTGCTGATATTTTCTTTTGCGTAATACCTGTGTTTGGTGCATGGTTTCTCCAATACTGCTTAGTTGTGGATTTGTGGTGTTTTTCATCTTGGAATTTTCATATTGCTGATGATGGTCATGGACTAGCCAAATACGAAATATCTACAGCCTATTCCATTTTGTTTTAGTGAAATGGATTTATGCTATTCAATTAAGTGTGCGGATCTTTTTATGTTTGTGAATGATTAATTTTGGGGTTTTGGTCTATTTTTTATCCCTGTTTTGGAGATTGTAGCTTCGATAGCTTTCCTAACTTATGATTGACAGTCTTCTTTCAGGTTCTCAAACAATAACGGAAGTATCACATGAATGTCCCCCTGAAACTGATCTTTTGTCTCACATCAACTCCATTGTAGATGAGCCTAAAGGTGTTGAATTTGTTTCCTAAGATATATTTCCTTTTCTTTTTTTGTTTTATTTCTTGCTCTAGTGATGTAATGATTGTTGTATCTACAGTTCGGTTTTCCATTCTCATTAATGGTTCACCTTCGGATTTTTTTAGTAGTTCGCGTGGAATAAGAAAAGGGGGGATCCATTGTTTCTATTACTGTTTTTGGTTATTATGGAGGCATTAAGTAGGATGATGTCTGCTATGGTGGATAGAGGGCTTCTATCTATGTTTTCGGTGGTATCGAAAAATCATGAGGAGATGGTAGTGTCACACTTGTTGTTTGTAGATGATACTTTAATCTTTTGTGAGCCTAGTGTAGAACAATTTCAAAATTTGAGATGCCTGTTCTTATGTTTTGAAGTGGTGTCGGGGTTGAAGATAAACTTTTCTAAGTCAGAGATGGTTCCTGATGAAGTGTTTGGGTCTTTCCTTGGGTGCTCACTATAAGGCTTCCACCATTTGGAGTGGCATTATTGAAAAGGTAGAGCATAGGTTGGCGGGTTGGAAGAAGCTTTATTTATCAGAGTCTTTGATAAAAAGTACTCTCTTTAATTTACTGATGTATTATTTGTTCATTTTCTCTATAATGGTAAGAGTGGTTAATCGACTGGAAAAACTTTAGAGGGACTTTCTTTGGGGTGGGGTGTGTTTCTAGGTTCTTTGAGTTGCTGTATTCTTTAAGGCATGGAGGTGATGATACAATTTGTTGGATTCCATCTAAAAAGATATCATTTGAAGTTAAGGCGCCCTCGAGAGGTGTTTTTTGTGTGGACGACAACTTTAGAGAAAATCTTAACTTTTGGAGAATTTATGAAAGATGTTTGTTATTATGGTAGAGGGGTGTTGATGTGTAAGAAATGTGGGGACTGTTATTATGAAAGATGTTTGTTATTATGGTAGAGGGGTGTTGATGTGTAAGAAATGTGGGGACTGTTATGACTTTATTAGTTTAATTAGTAAGGGGAAAATTAGGAAGTACATTTTTTTTGTTTTGTTTGTTTTTATTTTTTATTTTTTTATAATGTAGAGCAGAACTGGGTTTGGGAGAACTCAGTGTTAGGGTTTGATAATCTTGAGGTTTGAGTGTTACCTAGGATTATAGATCACCTACTCCTTCATTGTGAGGTTACAACAGAGTTGTGGGGTGCACTTCTTCAGTTGTTTGGTGTTACTTGGGTTATGCCTTGAAGGGTGAGTAATTTGTTGGGAAGTTGGAGGGGACAATTGGAAAACTGGAATGCTTTGAAAATATGGAGGCTAGCTCCTTTGTGTTTACCCTTTTTTTTTTTTTCGGTTGGGTGGCTGCTATAGAAAATACTCTCAGTAGATAATCTTATTAAGAGGAGGTTTATTATAGGGCATAGTGTTCTGTGCAAAAATTATTTTTAATCGGTTGATCTTCTATTTCACTCTTTTTCCGGAGTTCGCTGAATGATGTGAAGACGGTATTTGGGTTTCTCACTTGAAAGAAAAGGAAGTTCGGACACAAAAGTATTACTATTTGGAATGAAATTCTGCTTAAGCATTCTACTATGTTGATTAAGTCTTAAATTATTTAGAACATTGTGTGTTGGATATCTGTTGTAACCAGTGTCCCCTGTTTCTCTTCTTTCTTGATTTTATTGATTGTATAAACTTTCGATTCTAATTATTGAGGGTTTCTCATCAACATTCCTGTCTACCTTATTTATATGATTTATATGTCCTTTGCTGAAGCGGGCTGTAGATATGAATTTTTATTGTTTTACTCTTACCTAGTATGTTTGGGATCTTATATTTAATTGATTTTTTAAATTAAAAAAATAATAATAATAATTGAGTTCTGGAATGCTTCTTTTCCTGCTTCCCTTTCTTATTTAATTTTTTTACATATGAATGCATAGGTCCCTATCATTGTTGGTTGAATACATTTGGGGAAAACAACAATTCCATCAAGAGAGGTGGAACCTTCTTGGTTCTTTCTGGACGGTTCCTTGACAGTTTACTAAACGGCTCCAATTCTCCCTGCATGCTTGAAAAAGTAAAGTCACTTCAGCAAAGGTAGAATAATGTCAGATAGTTTCTTTCCACTTATGTTGAGTAACAGATTTTGTTATCCTAAAGCCCCCCACCCCTCCTCTCTCTCTCCCTGCGGTGTGCGTGCATCATTTCCCCTGTTGTAGGTCCCCTCAGCTCCATATTATGGGTTTTCAGTGTGGCAGTTCAGTTTTATCTTCTGTTGATCAAACGCGCCTAGTCCAACGAATAATGAATGAATACATCACATTTCCGATTTTATTGTCTAGCAAGACATTCCCTCAGGTAAGGTAAAAATTCTCTGTTCAACTTTTGTAACTATAGTAAGATCTTTTGCCAACAAAAAATCCAGTCTTCCTTATGCTGTATAGAGTCATAGGCTGGCTAACTTGTTCCAGTTGAATTTTATTTTCTGGCCATGTGGTTAGGTGAAATGGAAGATCTTGTAATTAATTAAGTTAGTCATGCTTGGAATTTTTCTAAAGGTATGCTTTTATATAATTGCATGTAATACTTGTGTGTGTGTGTATATATTTGTTAGTAGCCAGTTGAATATGTTTTTAATATTATTAATTTGGACCTCATCAGATTTAACTGTAATACATTTTTGAATGGTATGAAGCATGGGCTAGACCTATGCTATGGAGTGGAGGACAAGTAGGGGATGATACAAAGAACTATAGAAAAGTGATTCAGTGGCTTTTATTTTATTTCATTTCTTCTTCAACCATATGATGCATATTTTACTTAAAGC
>NC_081544.1:29430663-29437924 GCF_901000735.1 Corylus avellana | reverse complement strand
AAACCTTCTTTTTCTCGACGAAGGCTTCGAAGCTTCGTTTGGAGGAAAGAAGGAAGGGTTTTGTAGGGCTTATTCTGGTGGGTCAGCGAAGTGCTACCTGGTTGGCAGCTACGGTAGAAGAGGCGTCTCAGTCTCAGGTGAAGGAAGATTTCGTCAAAAAATTTAGCGAGGAAGGGAAGTCTTTGTCGGTGAGCGGGGGTAGTAACAAAGCTGGGAGATTCCTGGAGGTGGTTGCCTATCTGGAGGACGAACGGAAAGGTATCATCTGGATCCCAGAGGCCCGCTCTGGGCGGGGTTGGCGGAGGTTCGTGGTTGAGCTGCGTTCGTTGCTGGCTGCGCAGGCGAGTTCTCCAGGGTTTTCGAATTCTGAGAGTTCCTCTCCGGGGACAAAAGATGGACGGTCTTTCGCCGAAGCGTTGCGGTCTTCTTCCTGCGAGGTGGCGGACATTGCTGGGGCGCGGCCTCTTTCGTCGCAAGAGCTTGACTTGTTCCCGGTGGCGAGCGGTTTCGAGATGGGGAATGCTGGAGTGGAAATACGATTCGCGATGGATTGTTACGATATGGAGAAAGCTCATCCCTTGGTTGAGCAAAGCTTCTCTTCTCCGGTGGCGGCGGCAGCTAAGTTTAGAAGGAACAAGACGATGAGGCGTTTAGGGTTTTTCTGCGATAAGCTGGACCGGATCCTTCGCGGGCTGGGTGAGAAGCCCAAAGGTAAGAGGATTAGGGTTGGTTCTTTGGGTTATGATGGGCATAATTCCGGGTCGGTTTCCGGGTCGGCTGTGGTTCAAATTCCCGTTTGCGGCCCTGTTTTGGATCCCGATAAGTTCAGCGATGGGTTTTTGTCGCACTCGGATAAGTCTTCGCCGGAGTCTCCTGGGTTTGCTGAGAATGGTCAAAGTGGGGATTTTGGACGGAAATCTTCACCGGCGACTCCTGTGTCTCCGGCAAGGCTTTGGCGCAGTTTGAGGGATGACGCTACTGCTCCTACGGTGGTGGCTACTGTTTCGTCGGTGGCTTCTGTTTCGCCTGTGAATCATTTCTCTTTTCCTCCGGCGATTCCTGCGGTTGTTTCTACTTATCCGGCGAGGCTTCAGTGCAGGATGAGGGATGAGGCTTCTGTACCTCCGGTAGTGGCTACTGTTCCTCCGGTGAGGGCTATTGTTTCTCCGGTTTTCTCTTTTCCTCCTGCACCTGCCAAAGCTTTGTTAGAAAAACAATCCTATGTTTCCAAGTGTTATACACGGAGAGCGAAGGATAAGGAAGCTAAATAGCTTCATAAGAAAAAGATGCCGATGGGGGTGAAGAGTTTGGAATGCTCCGATATCTTTGAGGCTAGGGGCAGTGGCTCGAGTAGGGTTAGGGATGTGGGGTGATCATGTGTAGGGTTAGCCTTTGTGTAGGGTGTTTCTTGTGTAGGGTGTTTTGATTTCGGGGGTTCTTGGGTGGATCTTTTTGGGTTCCTTGTGGGTGCTCCTTGGGAGCTTAGGGTTTTTATTGGGTGTTTAGCCGCTCTCTTTTATACTCTCTGTGTAATCGTGTTGCGCCCTGTTTGGGTTTTTGATATATACAAATTTACCTATCAAAAAAAAAGATAAGTGGATCATCTACTCTTTTTTTTAATCATTGCTTTGTTAATTCGTTGTGTTGCTTTCTTTACATGTTCTATTCTTTATTATACTGCAGATGTTTTAGTGCTGTTGATGGTTGTTTTTATTTACATTAATGTCGTGCTGATGTATGTAGGTGGCAAATGCTTGTTACATTCTATTTAAAGATTCTAAGAGTCATGTATTTTACCATGAGAAGGACCTGGATCTTGAAGTTTTAAACAAAGGTATTCTTGTTCCCATGTCTGATCTTGCAACAGTGCCAAATTTACTTCCTTGCGAGTGTCTATTTTTATATAAGCATGAAGTTCCCAGGTAGATTTTTTTTTTTTTTTTTTTCCAGTTAATATGGTGGGAACCAACTGTAACTTTCTCCCACTTCACCAATGAAATAGTTTTATTCACTTTTTTAGGCAGGAGTGGGGGCAGAATTATTAAGTGTGTTTAATCTCTTCTTGTAAGTTCAACTACTTCATGAATTTGTAAGCTTCATTATGCAAGAACCTGTTGGGAGATAATGAGCTTTATGGAGCAAGAAAGATTTTTCTTCCTCAGAATCTTATTACGAGAATTGGTCTTTGCTGGTTTGGATGTAGCTATTCATTGCTTCCAGGAGACAAAACCTCTTGAAGCTTGTGGGGGGATGTGGTATATAGGTCAGATCAAAACTTTGAACATAACAAGTGTGCCATAAGGTAACCAATGAAGTTTGCCGATTTCTGGTAACCCATAGAAACGCTAATTATTCTCAATTGTCTTTGATAAATGGTTTATCCTCCTCTCATTAATTGGGGGTGTTGAGTGAGATCAAGAGTTCAATCTTGTATGGGTTTGTGAAATTTGTTTACCCAAATTAAAAAGAAAAAACAGGAAAAGAAAAAATTAGTGTATTAATGCAAACAGAAGAAGGGGCTCTGCTTAACTTGTATTTGGGATAGGGGTTTTGGACTGTTATGTCTTTATTAGTTTAATTAGCAAGGGGAATATTTTTTTTTTTTGATAAGTATTAGGAAGTACATTTTTATTTTGTTTTGTTTTGTTTTGTTTTGTTTTAGTTTTTATTTTATAATGTAAGAGCAGAACTGGGTTTGGGAGAACTCAGTGTTAGGGTTTGATAATGTTGAGGTTTGAGTGTCACTTAGGGTTCATTTAGTCATGTGACTGTCACATGCTGTTGATCTTCTAGTTTGGATGCAAAATGTTGCACATTTTTCTTAGTCCAAAGTTCTAGTAGATTTAATGCCACTTTGAAAAGTCAAGAAGGTAAATTGTAATTAGAATATTTCACAGGGGAGTAAGTTTTAATTTACTTAAAATTTAAGGAGAAACATCCCATTAACTATGTGAAATAAAAAAAGAGATTGTGTAAAGCTATATATCAAGTTATTTTTGAATTCGATGTACTTCTTTCCTTTCTTTTGCTTTTCTCAGGGAGTTTCCCATGCTCACATTCTCTGTTCCTGGTTCTGTCTTATTTGGCCTTTCCCAATGAATTCATACACATGAAAATAAAAAATGAATATCAGAGTCATTAACACATACCCCCATCTTCTTCTTCTTCCTTTTTTTTTTGGTTAATTGTTGCATTCTGTTATTGTTGACCTGATGTGAATATTGTTTGTTGATTTTTTTTTAATGCACGTATCTGGTGGATATACATAAATATGCATTTTCAATATCATTTTCTCTCTTTTGGTGCTCTTTTATGCAGCCGTTGAAGAGTTAGGTGCACAACTTGATGAGTCTAGGTTGGTCCATAACTTGAAAAGCACTTGGGTGAAGCAAGCTGAGATCATTAAGGAACCATATTTATGTTCTTTTTTGCGGAACTTGCTTCTTTACTTCCCAGGTGACATGCTTCCTATGCTTGGTTTGTTGTTGAGTTGCCATTTGTTTGCATTTGCCTTTTGGGGTATTATGAAAATGTTGAATTGTTGACTATCTTCATGATATACATCCCTTGTACTAGGTTCTGCCCCTTTCTATTGTGCTTTTTAAGAATTATTGCCTCACTTAAAGTTGGGAAAAAGAAAAGAAAAGAATGATCTTCATGTTCCTCTATCATATTTCCTGACTTTGTTAAAGATGTTAGCTCTAACTTGCTTTGATTAAAGACACGATTCTATGGTTTTTGAATGGCCCCATGGTCAAATCCTATTTGAAATACTCAATAAAAACTTAATCCCAATAAATTAGTGTGAGCTAAATGGATCGTTTATGCCACTTATCGGACCACCTTCGATTCATCTCTCTAACAACCATTTTTTTTTTAAAATAATAATAATAATTTCAACCCACATCATATATGGCGTCCCTTTTGCCCTTTTTGCTTCTTCCATATTAGTAGAATTACTCTTTCACATTGGTGCATAGCTTTCATTGCATATGTCCAAATTATCTCAGGTGACTCATTTTAGCCTCACGACACTGGCCTCTTCTAGGGAAGTGGTTATATAGTGCTACGCTTAGGCTCTGTGGAGAGCAGTGGTAAGACTTTAAATATGATAGTCGGTGGGGTGGGTGGCTTTCTAATGAAGTTTATGGGTTGCATGGGGTTGGTCTTTGAAAATTCATTAGGAGGGATTTTGGGAGGAGTTTTTGAAGTATACAAGATTTGAGGTGGGTGACGGTTTAAAGATTAGTTTTTTGAAGCATACACACTTCCAAGATAAGTTTTTGTATTCTGTGGATTCCTTCAATGACGAAGAAACATTGTGGTGGGTGACGGTTCCCCTAATCCACTGAATTTGCATCTATCTCTAATTAGACGCATGTGCAAATGATGCGAAAAAAAAAAAAAAAAGTTGTGGTTCTGGAAGTGTGTCTGCATGCGGTCAAGTTACCTTTTGTATTACTTACCTTTTCTTTTTGTTTGAAAAAGTGGCATGTATAGCTTGTTCTGGAAATGTGTGTGCGCGCTTTTGTATTCATGTGAGAGGCAAAAATTCATGTCCTATTATGAACCATCAAACCCCAGTTTATCTTAATGAAGATATTTGTGTTGACTTTGCGAATCTACTTTCCACTTATCTACCAAAAAATAGAAAATTGAAATCCACTTAAGTGTAGATTGTTAGCAAGGACTTGGACTAAATCAATAACATCGTGATATATTTATTTTAAATCAAAGATGGGATGTTGATTTTGGTTGAATTGGTGTGTGCTAAGGAAGTATTAGGTCCTATACTTGTTCGAGTTCAAGCTATTGCTCAACATAATTCAAGATCAACTTGATACCTGTTATTTTTGATCCGTTTCACTTGATTTAAACCTTCATAGATATTTTAATGAAATTTAGTTTGTTTTTGAAACAAGACCACATTAATGCCAAATCTTGAGAATGTTTTTAATTAATGAGTATTAGTTAATTTGATACGCTTTGTCTTATTGAGATGAGTATGGTGTATGATCTTTACTACTTGATGCGATAAATAGCAATTCAGTTTTCTCAAAATCTGCCATGCTTTATTACAGGCTGCATCTCTGCAGACGAACGTGGCAATCGCCTCTTCCTTTCGGACAGCAATCATCATCGGATTATCATATTTAACAGCGGTGGAAAGATTCTGGATTGTGTATGTATGGAACTCTGTTAGTGATTTCATGTCAAAATGCAATTCAGCTTTAAGTTCTGGTGTTTGGCGTTTTCTAATGAAAATAAAATGGATATTGAATCATCACACACACGCACAGACAAATTTTACACAAGTAAATTAGTGGATACGTTTGCCACAAAATAATAACACTAAAAGGATTAGGGAAACACTAATGGGTAGAGAGAAGATTGCATAAGTGCTTCTGAATTTCATGGAAAGCATTTCCAAATGTCATGTATGATTGTTCTTTTGGGATTCCGTATTATGTAATTTTTCATAATCTTTACTAGGTCCTCTTTGTTTCCATTTTGTTTTTGGGTTTCATGATACATTTAAATTACTTTTTTGTTGTTGCTTTCCTTAGGTTTTAATATTCACATTTTCGCCCCACCATTCAGGTTTATCTATTTATTAACATGAGATGCCATTCTTTTCCCTTAAGGAATTCGTTGTTAGTTAATATATATCCACTTGATATAGTAATGCTCATTAAATTAATATTTTATAGCTATTTTATGGTCATCATGTGCTGAAAAAGCATATTTTAATATCGTTTTTTTGTTTTGTTTTCTTTTTTGCTTTTTCAAAGAAAACTACCTTTTAGTTTTGGGGTGTACTTTTAGAAGGGTCTTCTTTATGATATTAGTTTTTTGCAGTTCTAGCTTTCTTTATGTACTTCTTAGATGTAGATACTGGTCTGAAAAACTTCCAATATACCTTATTTTTTTCAAATCATATCTTGCTTAATTTGTATATTCGATTAGAATTTGTACAGAGATAAAATGGAAAGTTAGATTAACATATCGTTGTTACATGTCAGATTGGTTCCTCCCCTGGTTTTGAGGATGGAGAATTTGAGTCTGCCAAGTTGCTCCGTCCAGCAGCTTCCTTTTATAATGCTGTTGAGGATTGCCTGTATTTTGTGGATTCAGAGGTATGCATTTGAATCTTGCTGACTAGTGAATTGTTTAGTGATAGATTTTGAATCGAGACCCTAAAGTGTGATGTATTGGGAATAAGACTGGTGTAAGGGAGGATTGAGTTATTATTATTTTCATAAAAATCATATATTTAGACAGATGAAAGTGTGCTGAATAACTATTTCTTTGAGAACCTGCTTTTCAAAACTTTGTACAGCTCTGATAGCTATCTGATTGTTGAGGGATTTTACAAGACTTTAGAGGGAAAAAGTAACAGATTTTATCTATAAGAATAGCCTTCCTTACTTCCCCTTGTAAATGGACCACAGTTTTTTGCCTTTTCATTTCAGACGCAAGGTAATAAAGACTACCAATATTTCAACCAATAGCGAAGTGAATGAATAAATGAGTAATGATGTCATTAAGGTCATATAATCTGATTTTTAGCGCCTTACGTTTGAAGTTCATAAGTCTTCTGATTTCCAGCAAGTCTGATTGGCAACAAGTTTCTTGTCCCTTGTATTAGTTTTTATTTTCCATGTTCAATTTTTCTGTATTTCAAAAAAAATTTCTTTAGTTTTTTTTTTTTTCTTGCCCGTTGAGTATTAGTAGTAGATACCCTATAGCCTATTCCCTTCCTTATGTTTATGAAAAATTTAAAAAAAATCACAAAAACTCACCCACATCAGTTTCCCTAAATTTAACCAACACCCTTGGGTAGCTACAGTATTTTCCAATGTGTAGGAAACCATAAGTGGTTCCCCATACATTATTTTAATATAAATATTTCTCTTTCATTGTTTTTCTTTTTGTCTTTCATTGGGGATTGTGTTTGAATTTTATGAAAAATGTGAGGATAGGTAGGGAACTTGTATTTTGTAAAGAAATAATATTTTAATGGTATAGGAAAATGTAAGTGAAGTTATTGTGAAATATATTTTGATAGAGAAGCAAAAAGTAGTTTTGTTCCTTAAACGTAGGGAAAATCAAAGGGAAGTTGCTGCTAGTTCTCTTAATGACTCTGCCTTGACTCAGAATATACTGAGATATGTTTTCTGAAGATCATAGGCTCCGAGGTCTATTAATTATTTGATTTTGTAGACAAATTCTATGTTTTTCCCTATTAATACTAGAATTG
>NC_081544.1:29416982-29430551 GCF_901000735.1 Corylus avellana | reverse complement strand
AAGGTAATAAAGACTACCAATATTTCAACCAATAGCGAAGTGAATGAATAAATGAGTAATGATGTCATTAAGGTCATATAATCTGATTTTTAGCACCTTACGTTTGAAGTTCATAAGTCTTCTGATTTCCAGCAAGTCTGATTGGCAACAAGTTTCTTGTCCCTTGTATTAGTTTTTATTTTCCATGTTCAATTTAAAAAAAAATCACAAAAACTCACCCACATTAGTTTTCCTAAATTTAACCAACACCCTTGGGTAGCTACAGCATTTTCCAATGTGTAGGAAACCATAAGTGGTTCCCTATACATTATTTTAATATAAATATTTCTCTTTCATTGTTCTTCTTTTTGTCTTTCATTGGGGATTGTGTTTGAATTTTATGAAAAATGTGAGGATTGGTAGGGAACTTGTATTTTGTAAAGAAATAATATTTTAATGGTATAGAAAAATGTAAGTGAAGTTATTGTGAAATATATTTTGATAGAGAAGCAAAAAGTAGTTTTGTTCCTTAAACGTAGGGAAAATCAAAGGGAAGTTGCTTCTAGTTCTCTTAATGACTCTGCCTTGACTCAAAATATACTGAGATATGTTTTCTGAAGATCATAGGCTCTGAGGTCTATTAATTATTTGATTTTGTAGACAAATTCTATGTTTTTCCCTATTAATACTAGAATTGCATACTTGCATCATCTAAAAATTACAAATAGCAAACAGCTAATAATTGAAACAAAGTAATTTTGCATTATACTCGACTAGAATTCACAATTCCAATTAGTTAGGTTTTGTTAGCTCAGCAAATTGTTCTTCACCATTTAGTTCTCTATGGAAAGCCCTAGCACACAAAAAATATATAAGAGAAACCAACACCCTAAGGCTTCTGCAATCTAAAAAGTATACAAGATGTAACCAATTCGAAGATGAGAATAAGAACATAAACTACAGCCCAATCCAAGAGAGATCTCAAGAAATTAGGTGCTGCTCTTTTTCTTATATCAGAGGTGCTATGTCTTTTCCCATTAGTTTAAGGCACAAATTTTCTCGTGTTCTGTTCCTTGCACTGCCTCCAACTTAAGTACTCCTTTCTGCTGCAGTTATTTGTCTCTGACAGATATAAAACTCTTTTGTTTACTTATCTATGCTGATTATATGAATTTATTGTTTTTTTTTGTAAGTAATTTTGTTGAATCGTTATCATTATCAAGTGCAAATGGGCTCAACTCTAATGCAAAGGAAGTATACAAGAGAACCCCTAATATAAATTTATTGTTTGTTGACCATTAAATTTACTGCCATGAAGTGAAATAAACCTTATAACCTTTGTTTAATATGTTTTTCCAAGCAGCAATTTTCTGCACTCTAAATGTAAAGCCAACATCCTCGTAAATCTTACTTCTTCCATGCTTTATTTGCTGTTTCTTGATTACTATTTAAAGGATTGTTGCAATGATGATAATAAATTTTTCAGTTTGTCATCAGTTGAGATCTTCTCTCTCTCTCTCGTCTTCTTTTTACCTTTTCGGTTGTATTATTTCTTGTGACTTTATCCTTCAAACAATATATTTGGATCTTCATTGCCAACTTAGGCATTTGGTTTATTTAATAGACATAAATAAATTATTAATGTTTTTTTTTTTTACATAAATATATACTTTTTCACCTCCTTTTTTCTTTTTAAGGATACCTTGCTCTAAAAACTAGTCTTATTTTTTCAGTTCTATTATTTTGCACTTGTTTTTTTTTGGGGGGGGGGCGGGGGGGGCATGATTTTGTTAGATATCGCTGTTTATGTAATTTTCTCACTGACCCTTTTACCTGTTTTGGTCCCTATCTACTAAGAACCATGCCATCAGGAAAGCTGATATGGGAAGGAGAATTTTAGAGACTCTCTATCCTACAAGCAACAATGATAAAATGAGTAATTCTTTGTGGATCTGGATCATGAACAAGCTGGGTCTGGGAAAAAGTGTTGATACAAATTCTGATGAATTTGATTCCAAATCACTGATGTTCCCTTGGCATCTGATGAAATCAGAGGATGGCAATTTCTTTGTCATAAACCGCAGGTAAAGGAAACAAATTGTTAAATATATCTTATACTAGCTATAGTTGGTTGTTACTTATCCTGGACTTTGCTCCACTTAAAGTTTTCCCTTTTTAACTTTGTAAGGTATTGTCTTGAATCAATTTAGTCCATGTGTTCTAGAGGTGTGCGCCGCTATTGCTTGTTGGTAGTATCTGTGCCTGATTTGTTTCAACCTTATTTGCTATGGCATTCCTCATTTTCAAAGTTCGTTGTATTAAAAATCATTACTCAATATATATTTTTTTTTATAAGTAAAAATCATTACTCAATATATAGACTATCGAAAATGAAAGGTAACCAATTTATTTGTTGTTCTATATTCATTTCACATTATTCACCCATAATATTGATGTAGATGTCAAAGCCATCATTTGTGATTTTCTGCTCTTCTTGGTATCTTGTTGTCCTCTCGAGTGTGGTGAAGGAAAAGGATGTAGTTCTTATATTTTCTGAACTGAGCAGCTGTGCATGTCTGTCCATAGCCTCTGAGTGTGGTGAAGGAAAAGAATCTGTAGTATTGCATTCTACTAATTTTGTTTGAGGTTGTTTTACTAGTTGCACCTGTGGTATACATGTTTAAAATTTCTCATAGAGGTTGTCATACAACATGTGTAAATTCTGAAATATCCATAACCTTTTAGCTATATCAACTCTTATACCGGGAGAAAGGAAAAAAAAAAGGGACAGAAAATATTCATTTTCTTGAGTGAAAACATATTAAAAAGGCAATTATCGAATGTCTGCCCCACCAAAGCAGTGCAAACATATAACTTTCCGAAAAATGTATGTTGCCTTGTACTCATTTATCTCGCTCATAAGTGGTAAGTGGTTCTTGTGTGAAGGTTGGTAACCTTGGGAAGAAAATTGTGGAATTGGGGTCTGAAGCCCCAGAAATTTAAATTCTAATACAATCCTAGGCGATAATCTTGAGCTAGCTAATGATGCTCTAGTATCCATCTAAGTGTCTTGATGTCTATCTAGAATTCATCTATGCAATTTTTTTGGGGGGGCTGGTATCATAAACTGGATTTATTTGCAGCTTTGAAACTCTATGGATCATGGATTTGGCTTCGGGGAAGATTAAAGAAGTTATAAAAGGTTTGGAATTAATTTCTAGTGCCTCTTGTTTCTTGTTTTTATTACAAGTCAACTTATAAGTCTAATAGTATCTTATGAAAATTATTAAAAGGGTTTCCAAATATTTTGGAGACCTGTCAACAGTGGATCATGGAGAAAGTATCCCTTTTGAAACAGATGCCATGTGATGGGTTGCCACTGCAGATTGATACTTCCTGTTCACTAGAGGGGTTCCCATATGCTGGTCTCATATCTTCATTATCAACCTTTGAGAATCACATAGTCATTTGTGACATAGGTATCTGTTCTCTACTAGATGATTACTATCTACCTTTTTATGTGAATATATTCTATAGATTGTCTGCAGTTCTTATTTCATTTTGTTTGTTTTTCAAGTTGGACAGAGGATTCTGAAAATTGATAGAGAATCTGGTGTCTCTTCGAACATCCATTTTTCAAATTTTGGGATCCTTGGTTTACCTTATTGGTTGTTTTCCCCTTTGGAGAGAGTTTATGCTGTGTAAGTATGACTACTAAATTGAAGTTATTGACCCGCATTTATTCTGAACCCAAATTGAAGTGTGGATGTGTTTGTTTTACAAATGCAAATATGAAGCACATGGTTCCCTCTGAAACCCACATTAAGTTTTATTTTTTTATCCAGTATCTGGCTAATGTGATGGCAGCGTGAAGATTTTCTTTCTTCTGAACCCCGTTTAATTCTTTCCTGGTTTTCTGCCTGCTTTGACAGTGGTTATGGAGTTTGGGGAGCACAGATTGATCATCTTCAATGTTTCAGCTTGTTTCCAGGTATTTTACAGTCCGTGTTTGAAGATGTTTATTTTATAGTCGTCAAAACACTTAGCCAAGGTTAGTTGATAGCCCTACTGATTCCCAAGGCAGTTGAACTCAAATTCACTGATGTTAAAAAAGTTGCTAACTTTTGCCTTCTCTTCCTTGCTATGTGTTAAATTTTATTTGTCAGTAACGTTCTTTTTTAACAAGATTAGGATGAAACTAGGTTGTGCTGGTCTTTTCTGAAATTTGGTTGTGATATTTGATTTTTGTTTAGGCAGAATCTCAAAACAGATTCATGATGCTGAATCTCAAAATAGTAAAACAAAGCAAACTGGAAATAATTTTTAACTCGCTTCACAATGTAAAACCTCATCCCTGCGAAATGCTTGCTTCTTTTCTTCTTCTTTGTTATTCATTTTTCCTCCTTTGGGAAGTTCAGCCAATCAAATCAAAAGTGTTTACCCTTGCTGGGCAGTATATCTGAAAACTTTGATTTTGCTACTCACTTTCCTTGTTCCTGAAAGTGCTGGGAGAGAGTAAAAAAAAAAAAATACTAGTGTGGGAGCTAAAGTGCCAGGCAGAAAAATAAGCACTTGTTTGCCAGTCATTGGTAATTTTTCCCCGCCAAAATTTTGGCATTCTCATTTGGAAGATGCTCATGGTGTGAACTTTAGTTTAACCAGTTTTGGTGATCTTAGAATTTTTCACATGCGACAGGTAGGATTGACATAAAGTTAATTGTGGATATCCCTGTGGATACTGAGCTTGTAGAACCATTACAAGAAGGATCTATATGGTGCCAGGCAAGAGGAGCTGCTACTGAAGTCTCAGGACTAGAGGCTATAGCAGGACCATCAGAGAAGGTACTCTCTCTCGCAGTACTTTCTTTTCTTAAATACTTTCTTTGGTCCACCATGAAATTGCTAGTTCTATCCTTTGAGTTGCTTAGGAGTTCAGCTCTTGGATGCATGCAGGTTGGTGTTGCTCAGCAGTGGTATGATGAATTGGATAATCTTGCATTCACAACTCCTGAACCAGAGTTGATTGTTGAAGATAATAATACAACTAAGGATAATAAATTTCAAGATGAGAGAGTTCACATTAACTGTGCTGTCAATACAAGTCCCGGAACAAGTGAGGTATGCTTGTTAATTTTTTGTATTTCTATTTGCTTTTTACACTCTTCTAAAGCAGCATAATCTTGGGAGCAGTGAGAAATTTCAACTCTTTTTTTTCCTCTGGTCAGCTGTGCTTGAAACTGAAATTCAGAGTGAAAACATTTACTGTCCCTTAAATTGTGGGATCAGGAAATAACATTATTTGACCTAGAAACAACCTAATCAGTTGAATGTAATAAGAAGTAAAACCAGTTTCAAGTGAGTTTGTCAAGCCAATTAAACAGGGTTGGTTGCTGTGAACTGTCAAGTGAATAGGTTATACCTCCAATATGGGCTCAAGTATTCTTATCAAAAGGGCAAAATCTGAACAAAAGACAAATTAACCTCTTGATATATCATTGTAGTGTGAATTCAGCATGTAACTTATGTTGAAATCTAAACCATGTTTAGTATTTGAAGTTTAAAAGGTTTGTCTACCATTTCCGTGTAAATTTTGCGCATAACATTTTCAAGTTCATACTTGATTGGATTTGTTCTTTATGTGTAGACTTTATTTTGTCCAATTAAAACTAACTATTCTCTTTCTTAATAATGGCACAGGTTATTATTTGTGCAGTATTGCATCTAAAACTTAGAAGAACACCAGATAAAGGAGAGGACAATCAGGAGAAATACGCAGCAAGGATAGTGGATATCATGAACCAAGAAAGAACTGAAAGAGTGGGAAGAGATTCATGCATTCATTTCTTGTTAAAATCAAACAGAGATTTGAGAGACCTCATTTTCATTAGACCTCTGCATGTGAGGATAAAATTCAGTACTCCTGATCACCCAAAAGCTGATAGTTCAAAGGATATCATTCTAACTGACGACTCCATTGAAGTCAATGTCTCCCTCAACTCATAGTGCTTCAGTTTGGTAAGTACTCCTGTAATTCAATTTTGTTGTGATGTTCTGTGATCTGTCATTAATAATGGTTTTTTCTGGCCCAATTCTATTTAAAAGATTGAAGTCTCTTAGTCTCTGATAGAAGCCGTGGGTGCAGTAATGTTTATCATTCTTATAATTTTGATTTCATTTAAATAATTCTTATGTTTAATAAGTTTTTGAAGAAACAACTTTGTAACAAGCCAGTGTAATTATAATTCTACTATTTTTATAACTAATTGTTTGGTGGAACGACATGTATTCTTACATGCTTTCAAAAGAAAAAAATGATTGCATTTATTTTTCTATTAGAATATTGAAGAAAAAATGGAACTAAAATAAGTCAAGTATTGTAGATCATTTTATGGATAAATTATATTTTACTTCTTTAAACTACCATTAAATAACTTTAGTTCGTTCCTAATTCAAAGGTAATGATCAAAGTATCCTTGATGTAAAAAAAAAAAAAAAATCACTCACCAATATCTGCAAAAACCCGAAACACGCTATATTAATCCTTTCCAGGGTTTTGAATGCCAATTCCATATGAACACCTTGATTCGATAATGGATTATCCATTCTTAAATTGTACGAATTTTTTTTTTTTCATCCAATTTATCGATTGATTTGGACAAAAAAGACCAATTGAAATTAAAATTTCGAATAAGGGAATTAATTGCCGCGATTTAAAGTTTAATGGTAACTTGGGTTGCAAATTGTAATTTACTCTTATTTTATCTAGTTTCTCTTATTGTAAGTTTCTTGACTACCAACTGCATAAAGGAAAGCCCCTTCATTGATTTTTTTTTTTTATATGTCCATACGAGAAGGAGGAGAGGGATTTAAACTAGTAACCTTCGCTTCATTAGGCGTGGTCCTAGCCAATTGAGCTACTTCTTGAGGACTCTTTCATTGATTTTAAGTCTATTAGCATCTCAATGTTAAGTTTAATGCTCAATTAGGTCAATAAACTCTATCAATTCAATTCTTTTTTCTTTTTACGGTTGTGAGAAGGGCAAGGAGTGGGGGCACTAATATCAATCTAATTCAATAATTTAATGTGCTTCCCTAAAGAAAATATTTTCACAAATTTTTTTATCAAAGTCCTCGTAGCCTTTTAATATCATTGGCAATAAAACATGTCATGCTAATTTTAATTTTGAAATTATAATAAAGGTATTACACAATATACAATGAGTGTGATATGTTTTGTACTTTGAAGATTACTCGTTAAGTAATGTTGCTATTTACATCTATATATATCATAGTTATTTTATACCGATTAACGTAGTCACTTAAAATACGCATGATCAATGGTTGTGAAATAAAGTGTTGTAAATAGGTGTAAAGAGTAGCAATGTAGCATTACTCTAATTCATTTATATATATGGAAAGTTATCCTTTCGACTATGTTTCTAGTAATAGCTGCAATAAAAAATCATTTTTTGTAACACATTTTTCTAATATATAAAAATATTTATAGACAATCTTCTAGGATTTTCACAATACGTATAAGACCATTTTGTTTTTAAAAATAAAATAAGATTATTAGATTAATATTAAATGAGAATGTAGTTTTTTATGGACAGAGGTTTTTTTAAATTGGGTTGGAGAAACTTTGACAAACTCAGTCTATAAAAATGACATATGTCATTTGAACATGTGAGATGTACATTTTTTTTTTTTTAATAACAGGGACAAAGTTGAAATAAATAATATTTAAAACTCATGTACATATCACATGTTATTAAAAAAAGTGACAGATATTATTTTTATAGCTGAATTGAAAGAAGTTTTTCAAACTCAATTTGAAAGAAAACTGTCCCTTTTTTACATGCATATTTCTTTATTAGAAAAGTAGCAAAAAGTCCCAAAGGAGTAGCTCAATCGGCTGTGAACCACGCCTCATGAAGCGAAAGTCACTAGTTCGAATCTTCCCTCCCCTTCCCTTGTGTGGACATATCAAAAAAAAATAAGAAAAAAAAAAAAAAAAACAAATGGACTACTAGACATTGCCCAACCCATGAAAAAGTCAGGGGAGGCCCATGATGCCGTCCATCTCATATATCCCATAGTAAAGCATTGAAACCCTAGACGCAGCAGCTATAAAAGGAAGCACTAAGACGACCTCTTAGGTTTTTTGCTGTCACACCCATATCCCCCTCTTCCCGAAGAGCGTGAGAGAGAGAGACAGAGAGTGAGCAAATATGCCGGCTGGTCACGGCCTGCGTTCTCGTACACGAGATCTCTTTGCCAGGCCCTTCAGGAAGAAGGGGTATATCCCTCTCACCACTTACTTGAGGAGTTATAAGATCGGTGATTATGTTGACGTCAAGGTTAATGGGGCTATCCACAAGGGTATGCCCCATAAGTTTTACCATGGCCGCACTGGCCAAGTCTGGAATGTCACCAAGCGCGCCATCGGCGTTGAGATCAACAAGCAGGTAACATCTATTCACTGTACTCTTTTATGGGTTTCTTTTCGTTGTGGAAATGGTATTATGGATTTGTTGGTATTAAGCATGTATTGCCTTTCAGAAGATTATGTAGAAGATTTTTGCTTTCAGACTTTCTGTTTGGTAGTTTCCCCGTTTGGCTTTTGGATTTGTAGTTGTTTTACATGTTTGTGTAGATGATGTGTTTGATGGTTTGCTTATGTCCTTTGCTTTTGGGTGTCTGGGTTTTTCTGCAAATGTTGGTTTGGTTTGTCTGTTTTGTTTAATTGGAGTACATATTTGTTGCTGGGAGATGGTACAGGAGACTCGGATTTTATGTTTGGATCTTCCGTTTACAAATTTGGATTTTTTTTAATCAATATTTTACATGGTCTTGCCTGTGTAGCTGATGTTTTTGATGATTTTGCTCGTATTCTTTGTTTTTTAGTGTGATATATGTGGTGGTCTAAAGTTTTTTGTATCAGGGATTGAATCTGTACCGTCGCACAAAGCTAGTCTTAATTGCTACATGTGTCCCGTTGAAGTCATTTCTTCTTTTGACAGACAATACAAATAGGCCAGATAGTCATTTATTATTGGTGTCAAGCGCATTAAGAATTGACGTTGGGGAGGATTTATGTGCCATTTACTTGAGTTTCACCTCCATATTTTGTGATTGGCTGTTATTTATCTTTAATAGTGAAGATGCATGGTGAGAGATGTTATATTATGTCACCATGTGTGGGTTTTGTGGCCAGTGGCCTCCGGTAGGATTTGAATGCTATTCAATGTAATCAAATGGAGCATTAGTTTTTAACTGTAATACTTTTATCTCTTTCATTTCTCCATGGAGCATTAGATAATTATATGTTGATGGTCTGTCAACCACTTTGTGATGGTTTGTAATGAATGTTGTTTACAGTACTCTGGATGTCTTCAGCTGATAGAAAATTTTCAAATAATTTGGATGCATGTATGTCGTTGCAGGTTGGCAATAGAATCATCAGGAAGAGGATTCACGTGCGTGTGGAGCATGTGCAACCTTCAAGGTGCACTGAGGAGTTCCGCCTGAGGAAACTGAAGAATGATGAACTGAAGGTTGCGGCAAAGGCCAAAGGTGAGGTCATTAGCACAAAGAGGCAGCCACAGGGCCCTAAACCGGGTTTTATGGTGGAAGGTGCAACATTGGAGACTGTCACTCCCATTCCTTACGATGTTGTCAATGATCTTAAGGGTGGTTACTAACTTACTAGGTCTTTTCTATTGTCTTTTCTTATTTGGATTTGTGTTTTTTTGTTAGTTTCATAACTTTGGGAAAGGTACTCAGATTTTATGCATGCTCTTTGCTATATTCAAATTTTGGTTGAATGTTGGATCTTATTGTAAATGGTTTTTGAAATCTTGTTCCAGTTCCAAGGATCATGTTATTCCAGCGTTAAAATTAGTCCTATAGTTAAATTTTCTGTACTGCCCGAACCAAGAAACCCCAAAAAAGTGATTTTAATCATTCTGTGACAAGCAAAAAGAAGAGCATATTAGCTTGTCGATATAGAAGTTAACAGAATTGAAGATTTTATTTTATCTAGCTTCTCTTATTGTAAGTTTCTTGACTACCAACAGCATAAAGGGAAGCCCCTTCATTCATTTTAAGTCTATTGGCATCTCAATGTTAAGTTTAATTTTCATTTAGCTCAATAAAAATAGCTACCACTATCAATTCAATTATTTTTCTTTTTTTCGGGTGTGGGAAGGGGGAGGGCAGGGAGTGGGGCACTAATATCAATCTAATTCAATAATTAAACGTGCTTCCCTAAAGAAAATATTTTCACAAATTATAATAACAAAGTCCACTTTTACATGTAAATTTTAATTTTGAAATTATAATAAAGGTATTACACAATATACAATGAGTGTGATAGGTTGTACTTTGAAGAGTATTGGTTAAGTAATGCTCCTATTTACATTTATATGTATATCTTATTTATTTTATACTGATTAACCTAGTCACTTAAAATATGCAGCGAGTGTGAAAATAAATGTAATTAATAGAAGTAAAGAGTAACATTACTTTAGTTCAACTAGTTATTTAGTCTAACGAATATGAAGGTTATCATTTCAACTACGCTTCTAGTAATAGCTAAAAATAAAAAATAATTTTTTGTAACACATTTTTCTAATATATAAAATTAATTATAGACAATCTTCTAGGATTTTCACAATACGTTTAAGACCACTTTGTATTTTAAAAATAAAATAAGATTAATATTAAATAAGAATGTAGTTTTTTTATTTGAAAAGTAGCCAAAAAAAAAAAAATGCCCTACTAGAGATTGCCCAACTCATGAAAAAGTTAGGGGAGGTCCAGCCCACATATCTCCCAGAGTAAAGCATTGAAATCCTAGACGCAGTAAACTTCTTAGGGTTTTAGCTGCCATATCCATATCCTCCTCTTCTCGAAGAGTGAGAGAGTGAGCAAACATGCTGGCTGGTCACGGTTGGAGATCTGTTCGCTAGGCCCTTTTGGAACACCTGGCATTTACCACTGACATGTACACATAAGTATTATTATGGACGCACTGGCCAAGTCTGGTCGGCCGTGATACAACTTGTGCGGTATGCCTTTAGGGAAATGCTCGGTGTTTCAAATGGCCCTAGCGCACAAGGACATTAGCGTTAACTGTAATACTTTTATCTGTTTCATTTTTCCATGGAGCATTAGATAATTATATGTTGATGGCCTGTCAACCACTTTGTGATGATCACTTTAACAGGATTCAACACAAAAAAGCCATGCTAGCTCTATCTCTTACCCAATAAAAAATAATTTTTTGTAACACATTTTTCTAATATATAAAAATAATTATAGACAATCTTCTAGGATTTTCGCAATGCCTTTAAGACCACTTTGTATTTTAAAAATAAAATAAGATTAATATTAAATAAGAATGAAGTTTTTTACATAGATATTTTTTTATTTGAAAAGTAGAGTAGCCAAAAAAAAAGAAAAAGAAAAAAAGAAAAAGAAAGGGCTACTAGAGATTGCCCAACTCATGAAAAAGTCGAGGAAAACCCAGCCCACATATCTCTCAGAGTAAAGCATTGAAACCCTAGACGCAGTAGCTATAAAAGGAAGACATCTTAGGGTTTTAGCCGCCACATCCATATCCTCCTCTTCCCGAAGAGAGAGAGAGTGAGAGAGTGAGCAAACATGCCGGCTGGTCATGGTTGGAGATCTATTCACTAAGCCGTTTTGGAACACCGGGCATTTACCACTGACATGTACCCATAAGTATTATCATGGACGCACTGGCAAAGTCTGGTCGGCTGTGATACAACTTGTGCGGTATGCCCTTAGGAAAATGCTCGGTGTTTCAAATGGCCCTAGCGCACAAGGGCATTAGCGTTAACTGTAATACTTTTATCTCTTTCATTTTTCCATGGAGCATTAGATAATTATATGTTGATGGCCTGTCAACCACTTTGTGATGGTTTGTAATGAATGTTGTTTACAGTATTCTTGATGTCTTCAACTAAAAGAAAATTTTCAAATAATTTGGATGTATGTGTGTCATTGCAGGTTGGTAATAGAGTGATCAGGAAGAGAATTCACGCGCGTGTGGAGCATGTGCAACCTTCAAGGTGCACCGAGGATTATCGTCTGAGGAAACTGAAGAATGATGAACTGAAGGTTCCCTAGAGAAAATATTTTCACAAATTATAATAACAAAGTCCTCATAGCCTTTTAATAGCGTTGGTAGTAAAACATGTCATGCTAATTCGTTACTTGTGAAATTTTAATTTTGAAATTATAATAAAGGTATTACACAATATACAATGAGTGTGATAGGTTGTACTTTGAAGCGTGGAGGTTCAGTGGCAGAGCCAGCCATTTTATATTGGGGGTGCCGCTAAAATTTTTTTAGCATCCTAAAAATTTTTTCCACCCTAAAAATTTGGTAATTCACACAATATATGCATCACAAAAAATATCTATAAAAATTCATAAATATGTACTCAAATTGCCATGGGTTAAATGAGGGTACGAGAGAAGGGTTGCTGTGTCTTGGGTAATGGGTAGGTAAAATTGTAAAAAGAATTATTATTTTATTTTGAGGGTGCCTTGGGTTAAAAAAAAAAAAAAAATTTAAAATCCTTGGGCACCCCCAAGGAATAACGTGGCTCCGCCACTGTGGAGGTTAGCTCCTATTTACATCTATATATCATATTTATTTATACCGATTAACCTAATCACTTAAAATACATAACATCAGTGAGTGTGAAAATGAATGTAATAAATAGAGTACAGAGTAACATTACTTTAATAGTCTAATTCATTTATACATATGGATATGGAGATAAGTACGAAGCGAGAGCAACTAGTTATTTAGTTTAATGAATATGACGGTTATCATTTCAATTATGTTTCTAGCAATAGCTTCAATAAAAAATCATTTTTTTTAACACATTTTTCTAATATATAAAAATAATTATAGACATTCTTCTAGGATTTTCACATTACGTTTAAGACCTCTTTGTTTTTAAAAATAAAATAAGATTAATATTAAATGAGAACGTAGTTTTTTTGGGTTAAATACTTTTTTGCCTCATAGGGTTTCAAGACTTTATTTTTTTCTCCTTTGAATTTCATTTTTATTACAGGAGGTACTTGTAGTTTTCATAAAGACCAAGATGATATTTCCGTTAAAATTTCGTCAAAAAGTTAACGGAATGCCACGTCAGCACTAATCAGATGTTGCCATGTGTAATATAATTAATTTTTTTTAAAAAATAAAAATATTAAAATTTTTTATATATCCCCCCCCCAAACGAATTGAAGCATGCGTCCATGGGAATTGGGATGCATGTAGGCAGTTTAAATCAATCACTTTATACTTCGTCTTCTTCTTTTCTTTTTTTCCTTTTTCTGCTACCATTCCTCTTGTTTTCAACAGATTGTCTATGAAAACTATAATAATAATAATATTAATTGCTACAGTTTTATAGGCCTTATAAAGTTTCACGGCCATGAAGGGAAAAAAAAAAAAAAAACAATCAAACAAACAAGTAGAGTTTCATTCATCGGAAAGAAAGGAAAAAAAAAAAAAAATCATCTACAATTCATTGAGTTTCT